>NW_027670154.1:0-68000 GCF_964188305.1 Podarcis bocagei
CGTTTGCAACAGTTTGGCACCATTTTTGAGTGAATTGCAAAACGTCAGATTTTTGCTGAAATTGTGACCGCGCGGCTTAGGGATTTTTTTAAAAAAAACTGTTGTTCAGACCTTGCGGGAAAATTCTTTTTCAATGATAAAAACCCACCTGTTTCCACGAAAAACCTTTCAGGGGATCGTTTGCAACAGTTTGGCACCATTTTTGAGTGAATTGCAGAACGTCAGATTTTTGCTGAAATTGTGACCGCGCGGCTTAGGGATTTTTTTAAAAAAAAGTTGTTCAGACCTCGAGGGCTAATTCTGTTTCGATGATAAAAACCCATCTGTTTACACCGAAAAACCTTTCAGGGGATCGTTTGCAACAGTTTGGCACCATTTTTGAGTGAATTGCAGAACGTCAGATTTTTGCTGAAATTGTGACCGCGCGGCTTAGGGATTTTTTTTAAAAAAAGTTGTTCAGACCTCGAGGGCTAATTCTGTTTCGATGATAAAAACCCATCTGTTTCCACCGAAAAACCTTTCAGGGGATCGTTTGCAACAGTTTGGCACCATTTTTGAGTGAATTGCAGAACGTCAGATTTTTGCTGAAATTGTGACTGCGCGGCTTAGGGATTTTTTTAAAAAAAAGTTGTTCAGACCTCGAGGGCTAATTCTGTTTCGATGATAAAAACCCATCTGTTTCCACCCAAAAACCTTTCAGGGGATCGTTTGCAACAGTTTGGCACCATTTTTGAGTGAATTGCAGAACGTCAGATTTTTGCTGAAATTGTGACCGCGCGGCTTAGGGATTTTTTTAAAAAAAGTTGTTCAGACCTCAAGGGCTAATTCTGTTTCGATGATAAAAACCCATCTGTTTCCACCGCAAAACCTTTCAGGGGATCGTTTGCAACAGTTTGGCACCATTTTTGAGTGACTTGCAAAACGTCAGATTTTTGCTGAAATTGTGACCGCGCGGCTTAGGGATTTTTTCAAAAAAAAGTTGTTCAGACCTTGCAGGAAAATTCTTTTTCAATGATAAAAAACCATCTGTTTCCAACGAAAAACCTTTCAGGGGATCGTTTGCAACAGTTTGGCACCATTTTTGAGTGAATTGCAGAACGTCAGATTTTTGCTGAAATTGTGACTGCGCGGCTTAGGGATTTTTTTTAAAAAAAGTTGTTCAGACCTCGAGGGCTAATTCTGTTTCGATGATAAAAACCCATCTGTTTCCACCCAAAAACCTTTCAGGGGATCGTTTGCAACAGTTTGGCACCATTTTTGAGTGAATTGCAGAACGTCAGATTTTTGCTGAAATTATGACCGCGCGGCTTAGGGTTTTTTAAAAAAAACTGTTGTTCAGACCTTGCGGGAAAATTCTTTTTCAATGATAAAAACCCACCTGTTTCCACCGCAAAACCTTTCAGGGGATCGTTTGCAACAGTTTGGCACCATTTTTGAGTGAATTGCAAAACGTCAGATTTTTGCTGAAATTGTGACCGCGCGGCTTAGGGATTTTTTTAAAAAAAACTGTTGTTCAGACCTTGCGGGAAAATTCTTTTTCAATGATAAAAACCCACCTGTTTCCACGAAAAACCTTTCAGGGGATCGTTTGCAACAGTTTGGCACCATTTTTGAGTGAATTGCAGAACGTCAGATTTTTGCTGAAATTGTGACCGCGCGGCTTAGGGATTTTTTTAAAAAAAAGTTGTTCAGACCTCGAGGGCTAATTCTGTTTCGATGATAAAAACCCATCTGTTTACACCGAAAAACCTTTCAGGGGATCGTTTGCAACAGTTTGGCACCATTTTTGAGTGAATTGCAGAACGTCAGATTTTTGCTGAAATTGTGACCGCGCGGCTTAGGGATTTTTTTTTAAAAAAGTTGTTCAGACCTCGAGGGCTAATTCTGTTTCGATGATAAAAACCCATCTGTTTCCACCGAAAAACCTTTCAGGGGATCGTTTGCAACAGTTTGGCACCATTTTTGAGTGAATTGCAGAACGTCAGGTTTTTGCTGAAATTGTGACCGCGCGGCTTAGGGATTTTTTTTAAAAAAAGTTGTTCAGACCTCGAGGGCTAATTCTGTTTCGATGATAAAAACCCATCTGTTTCCACCGAAAAACCTTTCAGGGGATCGTTTGCAACAGTTTGGCACCATTTTTGAGTGAATTGCAGAACGTCAGATTTTTGCTGAAATTGTGACCGCGCGGCTTAGGGATTTTTTCAAAAAAAAGTTGTTCAGACCTTGCGGGAAAATTCTTTTTCAATGATAAAAACCCATCTGTTTCCACCGCAAAACCTTTCAGGGGATCGTTTGCAACAGTTTGGCACCATTTTTGAGTGACTTGCAAAACGTCAGATTTTTGCTGAAATTGTGACCGCGCGGCTTAGGGATTTTTTCAAAAAAAAGTTGTTCAGACCTTGCAGGAAAATTCTTTTTCAATGATAAAAAACCATCTGTTTCCAACGAAAAACCTTTCAGGGGATCGTTTGCAACAGTTTGGCACCATTTTTGAGTGAATTGCAGAACGTCAGATTTTTGCTGAAATTGTGACTGCGCGGCTTAGGGATTTTTTTTAAAAAAAGTTGTTCAGACCTCGAGGGCTAATTCTGTTTCGATGATAAAAACCCATCTGTTTCCACCCAAAAACCTTTCAGGGGATCGTTTGCAACAGTTTGGCACCATTTTTGAGTGAATTGCAGAACGTCAGATTTTTGCTGAAATTGTGACCGCGCGGCTTAGGGATTTTTTTAAAAAAAGTTCTTCAGACCTCGAGGGCTAATTCTGTTTCGATGATAAAAACCCATCTGTTTCCACCGAAAAACCTTTCAGGGGATCGTTTGCAACAGTTTGGCACCATTTTTGAGTGAATTGCAGAACGTCAGATTTTTGCTGAAATTGTGACCGCGCGGCTTAGAGATTTTTTCAAAAAAAAGTTGTTCAGACCTTGCGGGAAAATTCTTTTTCAATGATAAAAACCCATCTGTTTCCACCGCAAAACCTTTCAGGGGATCGTTTGCAACAGTTTGGCACCATTTTTGAGTGAATTGCAAAACGTCAGATTTTTGCTGAAATTGTGACCGCGCGGCTTAGGGATTTTTTCAAAAAAAAGTTGTTCAGACCTTGCGGGAAAATTCTTTTTCAATGATAAAAACCCATCTGTTTCCACCGCACAACCTTTCAGGGGATCGTTTGCAACAGTTTGGCACCATTTTTGAGTGAATTGCAGAACGTCAGATTTTTGCTGAAATTGTGACCGCGCGGCTTAGGGATTTTTTCAAAAAAAAGTTGTTCAGACCTTGCGGGGAAATTCTTTTTCGATGATAAAAACCCATCTGTTTCCACCGCAAAACCTTTCAGGGGATCGTTTGCAACAGTTTGGCACCATTTTTGAGTGAATTGCAGAACGTCAGATTTTTGCTGAAATTGTGACCGCGCGGCTTAGGGATTTTTTCAAAAAAAAGTTGTTCAGACCTTGCAGGAAAATTCTTTTTCAATGATAAAAAACCATCTGTTTCCAACGAAAAACCTTTCAGGGGATCGTTTGCAACAGTTTGGCACCATTTTTGAGTGAATTGCAGAACGTCAGATTTTTGCTGAAATTGTGACTGCGCGGCTTAGGGATTTTTTTAAAAAAAAGTTGTTCAGACCTCGAGGGCTAATTCTGTTTCGATGATAAAAACCCATCTGTTTCCACCCAAAAACCTTTCAGGGGATCGTTTGCAACAGTTTGGCACCATTTTTGAGTGAATTGCAGAACGTCAGATTTTTGCTGAAATTGTGACCGCGCGGCTTAGGGATTTTTTTAAAAAAAGTTGTTCAGACCTCGAGGGCTAATTCTGTTTCGATGATAAAAACCCATCTGTTTCCACCGAAAAACCTTTCAGGGGATCGTTTGCAACAGTTTGGCACCATTTTTGAGTGAATTGCAGAACGTCAGATTTTTGCTGAAATTGTGACCGCGCGGCTTAGAGATTTTTTCAAAAAAAAGTTGTTCAGACCTTGCGGGAAAATTCTTTTTCAATGATAAAAACCCATCTGTTTCCACCGCAAAACCTTTCAGGGGATCGTTTGCAACAGTTTGGCACCATTTTTGAGTGAATTGCAAAACGTCAGATTTTTGCTGAAATTGTGACCGCGCGGCTTAGGGATTTTTTCAAAAAAAAGTTGTTCAGACCTTGCGGGAAAATTCTTTTTCAATGATAAAAACCCATCTGTTTCCACCGCACAACCTTTCAGGGGATCGTTTGCAACAGTTTGGCACCATTTTTGAGTGACTTGCAAAACGTCAGATTTTTGCTGAAATTGTGACCGCGCGGCTTAGGGATTTTTTCAAAAAAAAGTTGTTCAGACCTTGCGGGAAAATTCTTTTTCGATGATAAAAACCCATCTGTTTCCACCGCAAAACCTTTCAGGGGATCGTTTGCAACAGTTTGGCACCATTTTTGAGTGAATTGCAAAACGTCAGATTTTTGCTGAAATTGTGACCGCGCGGCTTAGGGGTTTTTTCAAAAAAAAAGTTGTTCAGACCTTGCGGGAAAATTCTTTTTCAATGATAAAAACCCACCTGTTTCCACCGCAAAACCTTTCAGGGGATCGTTTGCAACAGTTTGGCACCATTTTTTAGTGAATTGCAGAACGTCAGATTTTTGCTGAAATTGTGACCGCGCGGCTTAGGGATTTTTTTTAAAAAAAGTTGTTCAGACCTCGAGGGCTAATTCTGTTTTGATGATAAAAACCCATCTGTTTCCACCGAAAAACCTTTCAGGGGATCGTTTGCAACAGTTTGGCACCATTTTTGAGTGAATTGCAGAACGTCAGGTTTTTGCTGAAATTGTAACCGCGCGGCTTAGGGATTTTTTTTAAAAAAAAGTTGTTCAGACCTCGAGGGCTAATTCTGTTTCGATGATAAAAACCCATCTGTTTCCACCGAAAAACCTTTCAGGGGATCGTTTGCAACAGTTTGGCACCATTTTTTAGTGAATTGCAGAACGTCAGATTTTTGCTGAAATTGTGACCGCGCGGCTTAGGGATTTTTTCAAAAAAAAGTTGTTCAGACCTTGCGGGAAAATTCTTTTTCAATTATAAAAACCCATCTGTTTCCACCGCAAAACCCTTCAGGGGATCGTTTGCAACAGTTTGGCACCATTTTTGAGTGACTTGCAAAACGTCAGATTTTTGCTGAAATTGTGACCGCGCGGCTTAGGGATTTTTTCAAAAAAAAGTTGTTCAGACCTCCAGGGCTAATTCTGTTTCGATGATAAAAACCCATCTGTTTCCACCGAAAAACCTTTCAGGGGATCGTTTGCAACAGTTTGGCACCATTTTTGAGTGAATTGCAGAACATCAGATTTTTGCTGAAATTATGACCGCGCGGCTTAGGGTTTTTTTAAAAAAACTGTTGTTCAGACCTTGCGGGAAAATTCTTTTTCAATGATAAAAACCCATCTGTTTCCACCGAAAAACCTTTCAGGGGATCGTTTGCAACAGTTTGGCACCATTTTTGAGTGAATTGCAGAACGTCAGATTTTTGCTGAAATTGTGACCGCGCGGCTTAGAGATTTTTTCAAAAAAAAGTTGTTCAGACCTTGCGGGGAAATTATTTTTCAATGATAAAAACCCATCTGTTTCCACCGAAAAACCTTTCAGGGGATCGTTTGCAACAGTTTGGCACCATTTTTGAGTGAATTGCAAAACGTCAGATTTTTGCTGAAATTGTGACCGCGACGCTTAGGGATTTTTTCAAAAAAAAGTTGTTCAGACCTTGCGGGAAAATTCTTTTTCAATGATAAAAACCCACCTGTTTCCACCGCAAAACCTTTCAGGGGATCGTTTGCAACAGTTTGGCACCATTTTTGAGTGAATTGCAGAACGTCAGATTTTTGCTGAAATTGTGACCGCGCGGCTTAGGGATTTTTTAAAAAAAAAGTTGTTCAGACCTCGAGGGCTAATTCTGTTTCGATGATAAAAACCCATCTGTTTCCACCGAAAAACCTTTCAGGGGATCGTTTGCAACAGTTTGGCACCATTTTTGAGTGAATTGCAGAACGTCAGGTTTTTGCTGAAATTGTAACCGCGCGGCTTAGGGATTTTTTTTTAAAAAAGTTGTTCAGACCTCGAGGGCTAATTCTGTTTCGATGATAAAAACCCATCTGTTTCCACCGAAAAACCTTTCAGGGGATCGTTTGCAACAGTTTGGCACCATTTTTGAGTGAATTGCAAAACGTCAGATTTTTGCTGAAATTGTGACCGCGCGGCTTAGGGATTTTTTCAAAAAAAAGTTGTTCAGACCTTGCGGGAAAATTCTTTTTCAATGATAAAAACCCATTTGTTTCCACCGCAAAACCTTTCAGTGGATCGTTTGCAACAGTTTGGCACCATTTTTGAGTGACTTGCAAAACGTCAGATTTTTGCTGAAATTGTGACCGCGCGGCTTAGGGATTTTTTCAAAAAAAAGTTGTTCAGACCTTGCGGGAAAATTCTTTTTTGAAGATAAAAAACCATCTGTTTCCAACGAAAAACCTTTCAGGGGATCGTTTGCAACAGTTTGGCACCATTTTTGAGTGAATTGCAGAACGTCAGATTTTTGCTGAAATTGTGACTGCGCGGCTTAGGGATTTTTTTTAAAAAAAGTTGTTCAGACCTCGAGGGCTAATTCTGTTTCGATGATAAAAACCCATCTGTTTCCACCCAAAAACCTTTCAGGGGATTGTTTGCAACAGTTTGGCACCATTTTTGAGTGAATTGCAGAACGTCAGATTTTTGCTGAAATTGTGACCGCGCGGCTTAGGGATTTTTTTTAAAAAAGTTGTTCAGACCTCGAGGGCTAATTCTGTTTCGATGATAAAAACCCATCATTTTCCACCGAAAAACCTTTCAGGGGATCGTTTGCAACAGTTTGGCACCATTTTTGAGTGAATTGCAGAACGTCAGATTTTTGCTGAAATTGTGACCGCGCGGCTTAGAGATTTTTTCAAAAAAAAGTTGTTCAGACCTTGCGGGAAAATTCTTTTTCAATGATAAAAACCCATCTGTTTCCACCGAAAAACCTTTCAGGGGATCGTTTGCAACAGTTTGGCACCATTTTTGAGTGAATTGCAAAACGTCAGATTTTTGCTGAAATTGTGACCGCGCGGCTTAGGGATTTTTTCAAAAAAAAGTTGTTCAGACCTTGCGGGAAAATTCTTTTTCAATGATAAAAACCCATCTGTTTCCACCGCACAACCTTTCAGGGGATCGTTTGCAACAGTTTGGCACCATTTTTGAGTGACTTGCAAAACGTCAGATTTTTGCTGAAATTGTGACCGCGCGGCTTAGGGATTTTTTTTAAAAAAAGTTGTTCAGACCTTGTGGGAAAATTCTTTTTCGATGATAAAAACCCATCTGTTTCCACCGCAAAACCTTTCAGGGGATCGTTTGCAACAGTTTGGCACCATTTTTGAGTGAATTGCAAAACGTCAGATTTTTGCTGAAATTGTGACCGCGCGGCTTAGGGATTTTTTTTAAAAAAAGTTGTTCAGACCTCGAGGGCTAATTCTGTTTTGATGATAAAAACCCATCTGTTTCCACCGAAAAACCTTTCAGGGGATCGTTTGCAACAGTTTGGCACCATTTTTGAGTGAATTGCAGAACGTCAGGTTTTTGCTGAAATTGTAACCGCGCGGCTTAGGGATTTTTTTTAAAAAAAGTTGTTCAGACCTCGAGGGCTAATTCTGTTTCGATGATAAAAACCCATCTGTTTCCACCGAAAAACCTTTCAGGGGATCGTTTGCAACAGTTTGGCACCATTTTTTAGTGAATTGCAGAACGTCAGATTTTTGCTGAAATTGTGACCGCGCGGCTTAGGGATTTTTTCAAAAAAAAGTTGTTCAGACCTCCAGGGCTAATTCTGTTTCGATGATAAAAACCCATCTGTTTCCACCGAAAAACCTTTCAGGGGATCGTTTGCAACAGTTTGGCACCATTTTTGAGTGAATTGCAAAACGTCAGATTTTTGCTGAAATTGTGACCGCGCGGCTTAGGGATTTTTTCAAAAAAAAGTTGTTCAGACCTTGCGGGAAAATTCTTTTTCAATGATAAAAACCCATCTGTTTCCACCGCACAACCTTTCAGGGGATCGTTTGCAACAGTTTGGCACCATTTTTGAGTGACTTGCAAAACGTCAGATTTTTGCTGAAATTGTGACCGCGCGGCTTAGGGATTTTTTTTAAAAAAAGTTGTTCAGACCTTGTGGGAAAATTCTTTTTCGATGATAAAACCCATCTGTTTCCACCGCAAAACCTTTCAGGGGATCGTTTGCAACAGTTTGGCACCATTTTTGAGTGAATTGCAAAACGTCAGATTTTTGCTGAAATTGTGACCGCGCGGCTTAGGGATTTTTTTTAAAAAAAGTTGTTCAGACCTCGAGGGCTAATTCTGTTTTGATGATAAAAACCCATCTGTTTCCACCGAAAAACCTTTCAGGGGATCGTTTGCAACAGTTTGGCACCATTTTTGAGTGAATTGCAGAACGTCAGGTTTTTGCTGAAATTGTAACCGCGCGGCTTAGGGATTTTTTTTAAAAAAAGTTGTTCAGACCTCGAGGGCTAATTCTGTTTCGATGATAAAAACCCATCTGTTTCCACCGAAAAACCTTTCAGGGGATCGTTTGCAACAGTTTGGCACCATTTTTTAGTGAATTGCAGAACGTCAGATTTTTGCTGAAATTGTGACCGCGCGGCTTAGGGATTTTTTCAAAAAAAAGTTGTTCAGACCTTGCGGGAAAATTCTTTTTCAATGATAAAAACCCATCTGTTTCCACCGCACAACCTTTCAGGGGATCGTTTGCAACAGTTTGGCACCATTTTTGAGTGACTTGCAAAACGTCAGATTTTTGCTGAAATTGTGACCGCGCGGCTTAGGGATTTTTTTTAAAAAAAGTTGTTCAGACCTTGTGGGAAAATTCTTTTTCGATGATAAAAACCCATCTGTTTCCACCGCAAAACCTTTCAGGGGATCGTTTGCAACAGTTTGGCACCATTTTTGAGTGAATTGCAAAACGTCAGATTTTTGCTGAAATTGTGACCGCGCGGCTTAGGGATTTTTTTTAAAAAAAGTTGTTCAGACCTCGAGGGCTAATTCTGTTTTGATGATAAAAACCCATCTGTTTCCACCGAAAAACCTTTCAGGGGATCGTTTGCAACAGTTTGGCACCATTTTTGAGTGAATTGCAGAACGTCAGGTTTTTGCTGAAATTGTAACCGCGCGGCTTAGGGATTTTTTTTAAAAAAAGTTGTTCAGACCTCGAGGGCTAATTCTGTTTCGATGATAAAAACCCATCTGTTTCCACCGAAAAACCTTCAGGGGATCGTTTGCAACAGTTTGGCACCATTTTTGAGTGAATTGCAGAACATCAGATTTTTGCTGAAATTATGACCGCGCGGCTTAGGGTTTTTTTAAAAAACTGTTGTTCAGACCTTGCGGGAAAATTCTTTTTCAATGATAAAAACCCATCTGTTTCCACCGAAAAACCTTTCAGGGGGATCGTTTGCAACAGTTTGGCACCATTTTTGAGTGAATTGCAGAACGTCAGATTTTTGCTGAAATTGTGACCGCGCGGCTTAGAGATTTTTTCAAAAAAAAGTTGTTCAGACCTTGCGGGGAAATTATTTTTCAATGATAAAAACCCATCTGTTTCCACCGAAAACCTTTCAGGGGATCGTTTGCAACAGTTTGGCACCATTTTGAGTGAATTGCAAAACGTCAGATTTTTGCTGAAATTGTGACCGCGACGCTTAGGGATTTTTTCAAAAAAAAGTTGTTCAGACCTTGCGGGAAAATTCTTTTTCAATGATAAAAACCCACCTGTTTCCACCGCAAAACCTTTCAGGGGATCGTTTGCAACAGTTTGGCACCATTTTTGAGTGAATTGCAGAACGTCAGATTTTTGCTGAAATTGTGACCGCGCGGCTTAGGGATTTTTTAAAAAAAAAGTTGTTCAGACCTCGAGGGCTAATTCTGTTTCGATGATAAAAACCCATCTGTTTCCACCGAAAAACCTTTCAGGGGATCGTTTGCAACAGTTTGGCACCATTTTTGAGTGAATTGCAGAACGTCAGGTTTTTGCTGAAATTGTAACCGCGCGGCTTAGGGATTTTTTTTTAAAAAAGTTGTTCAGACCTCGAGGGCTAATTCTGTTTCGATGATAAAAACCCATCTGTTTCCACCGAAAAACCTTTCAGGGGATCGTTTGCAACAGTTTGGCACCATTTTTGAGTGAATTGCAAAACGTCAGATTTTTGCTGAAATTGTGACCGCGCGGCTTAGGGATTTTTTCAAAAAAAGTTGTTCAGACCTTGCGGGAAAATTCTTTTTCAATGATAAAAACCCATTTGTTTCCACCGCAAAACCTTTCAGTGGATCGTTTGCAACAGTTTGGCACCATTTTTGAGTGACTTGCAAAACGTCAGATTTTTGCTGAAATTGTGACCGCGCGGCTTAGGGATTTTTTCAAAAAAAAGTTGTTCAGACCTTGCGGGAAAATTCTTTTTTGAAGATAAAAAACCATCTGTTTCCAACGAAAAACCTTTCAGGGGATCGTTTGCAACAGTTTGGCACCATTTTTGAGTGAATTGCAGAACGTCAGATTTTTGCTGAAATTGTGACTGCGCGGCTTAGGGATTTTTTTTAAAAAAAGTTGTGTTCAGACCTCGAGGGCTAATTCTGTTTCGATGATAAAAACCCATCTGTTTCCACCGCACAACCTTTCAGGGGATCGTTTGCAACAGTTTGGCACCATTTTTGAGTGACTTGCAAAACGTCAGATTTTTGCTGAAATTGTGACCGCGCGGCTTAGGGATTTTTTTTAAAAAAAGTTGTTCAGACCTTGTGGGAAAATTCTTTTTCGATGATAAAAACCCATCTGTTTCCACCGCAAAACCTTTCAGGGGATCGTTTGCAACAGTTTGGCACCATTTTTGAGTGAATTGCAAAACGTCAGATTTTTGCTGAAATTGTGACCGCGCGGCTTAGGGATTTTTTCTAAAAAAAGTTGTTCAGACCTCGAGGGCTAATTCTGTTTTCGATGATAAAAACCCATCTGTTTCCACCGAAAAACCTTTCAGGGGATCGTTTGCAACAGTTTGGCACCATTTTTGAGTGAATTGCAGAACGTCAGGTTTTTGCTGAAATTGTAACCGCGCGGCTTAGGGATTTTTTTTAAAAAAAGTTGTTCAGACCTCGAGGGCTAATTCTGTTTCGATGATAAAAACCCATCTGTTTCCACCGAAAAACCTTTCAGGGGATCGTTTGCAACAGTTTGGCACCATTTTTGAGTGAATTGCAGAACATCAGATTTTTGCTGAAATTATGACCGCGCGGCTTAGGGTTTTTTTAAAAAAACTGTTGTTCAGACCTTGCGGGAAAATTCTTTTTCAATGATAAAAACCCATCTGTTTCCACCGAAAAACCTTTCAGGGGATCGTTTGCAACAGTTTGGCACCATTTTTGAGTGAATTGCAGAACGTCAGATTTTTGCTGAAATTGTGACCGCGCGGCTTAGAGATTTTTTCAAAAAAAAGTTGTTCAGACCTTGCGGGGAAATTATTTTTCAATGATAAAAACCCATCTGTTTCCACCGAAAAACCTTTCAGGGGATCGTTTGCAACAGTTTGGCACCATTTTTGAGTGAATTGCAAAACGTCAGATTTTTGCTGAAATTGTGACCGCGACGCTTAGGGATTTTTTCAAAAAAAAGTTGTTCAGACCTTGCGGGAAAATTCTTTTTCAATGATAAAAACCCACCTGTTTCCACCGCAAAACCTTTCAGGGGATCGTTTGCAACAGTTTGGCACCATTTTTGAGTGAATTGCAGAACGTCAGATTTTTGCTGAAATTGTGACCGCGCGGCTTAGGGATTTTTTAAAAAAAAAGTTGTTCAGACCTCGAGGGCTAATTCTGTTTCGATGATAAAAACCCATCTGTTTCCACCGAAAAACCTTTCAGGGGATCGTTTGCAACAGTTTGGCACCATTTTTGAGTGAATTGCAGAACGTCAGGTTTTTGCTGAAATTGTAACCGCGCGGCTTAGGGATTTTTTTTTAAAAAAGTTGTTCAGACCTCGAGGGCTAATTCTGTTTCGATGATAAAAACCCATCTGTTTCCACCGAAAAACCTTTCAGGGGATCGTTTGCAACAGTTTGGCACCATTTTTGAGTGAATTGCAAAACGTCAGATTTTTGCTGAAATTGTGACCGCGCGGCTTAGGGATTTTTTCAAAAAAAAGTTGTTCAGACCTTGCGGGAAAATTCTTTTTCAATGATAAAAACCCATTTGTTTCCACCGCAAAACCTTTCAGTGGATCGTTTGCAACAGTTTGGCACCATTTTTGAGTGACTTGCAAAACGTCAGATTTTTGCTGAAATTGTGACCGCGCGGCTTAGGGATTTTTTCAAAAAAAAGTTGTTCAGACCTTGCGGGAAAATTCTTTTTTGAAGATAAAAAACCATCTGTTTCCAACGAAAAACCTTTCAGGGGATCGTTTGCAACAGTTTGGCACCATTTTTGAGTGAATTGCAGAACGTCAGATTTTTGCTGAAATTGTGACTGCGCGGCTTAGGGATTTTTTTTAAAAAAAGTTGTTCAGACCTCGAGGGCTAATTCTGTTTCGATGATAAAAACCCATCTGTTTCCACCCAAAAACCTTTCAGGGGATTGTTTGCAACAGTTTGGCACCATTTTTGAGTGAATTGCAGAACGTCAGATTTTTGCTGAAATTGTGACCGCGCGGCTTAGGGATTTTTTTTAAAAAAGTTGTTCAGACCTCGAGGGCTAATTCTGTTTCGATGATAAAAACCCATCATTTTCCACCGAAAAACCTTTCAGGGGATCGTTTGCAACAGTTTGGCACCATTTTTGAGTGAATTGCAGAACGTCAGATTTTTGCTGAAATTGTGACCGCGCGGCTTAGAGATTTTTTCAAAAAAAAGTTGTTCAGACCTTGCGGGAAAATTCTTTTTCAATGATAAAAACCCATCTGTTTCCACCGAAAAACCTTTCAGGGGATCGTTTGCAACAGTTTGGCACCATTTTTGAGTGAATTGCAAAACGTCAGATTTTTGCTGAAATTGTGACCGCGCGGCTTAGGGATTTTTTCAAAAAAAAGTTGTTCAGACCTTGCGGGAAAATTCTTTTTCAATGATAAAAACCCATCTGTTTCCACCGCACAACCTTTCAGGGGATCGTTTGCAACAGTTTGGCACCATTTTTGAGTGACTTGCAAAACGTCAGATTTTTGCTGAAATTGTGACCGCGCGGCTTAGGGATTTTTTTTAAAAAAAGTTGTTCAGACCTTGTGGGAAAATTCTTTTTCGATGATAAAAACCCATCTGTTTCCACCGCAAAACCTTTCAGGGGATCGTTTGCAACAGTTTGGCACCATTTTTGAGTGAATTGCAAAACGTCAGATTTTTGCTGAAATTGTGACCGCGCGGCTTAGGGATTTTTTTTAAAAAAAGTTGTTCAGACCTCGAGGGCTAATTCTGTTTTGATGATAAAAACCCATCTGTTTCCACCGAAAAACCTTTCAGGGGATCGTTTGCAACAGTTTGGCACCATTTTTGAGTGAATTGCAGAACGTCAGGTTTTTGCTGAAATTGTAACCGCGCGGCTTAGGGATTTTTTTTAAAAAAAGTTGTTCAGACCTCGAGGGCTAATTCTGTTTCGATGATAAAAACCCATCTGTTTCCACCGAAAAACCTTTCAGGGGATCGTTTGCAACAGTTTGGCACCATTTTTTAGTGAATTGCAGAACGTCAGATTTTTGCTGAAATTGTGACCGCGCGGCTTAGGGATTTTTTCAAAAAAAAGTTGTTCAGACCTTGCGGGAAAACTCTTTTTCAATGATAAAAACCCATCTGTTTCCACCGCAAAACCTTTCAGGGGATCGTTTGCAACAGTTTGGCACCATTTTTGAGTGACTTGCAAAACGTCAGATTTTTGCTGAAATTGTGACCGCTCGGCTTAGGGATTTTTTTTAAAAAAAGTTGTTCAGACCTCCAGGGCTAATTCTGTTTCGATGATAAAAACCCATCTGTTTCCACCGAAAAACATTTCAGGGGATTGTTTGCAACAGTTTGGCAACATTTTTGAGTGAATTGCAGAACGTCAGATTTTTGCTGAAATTATGACCGCGCGGCTTAGGGTTTTTTTAAAAAAACTGTTGTTCAGACCTTGCGGGAAAATTCTTTTTCAATGATAAAAACCCACCTGTTTCCACGAAAAACCTTTCAGGGGATCGTTTGCAACAGTTTGGCACCATTTTTGAGTGAATTGCAGAACGTCAGATTTTTGCTGAAATTGTGACCGCGCGGCTTAGGGATTTTTTTTAAAAAAAGTTGTTCAGACCTCGAGGGCTAATTCTGTTTCGATGATAAAAACCCATCTGTTTCCACCGAAAAACCTTTCAGGGGATCGTTTGCAACAGTTTGGCACCATTTTTGAGTGAATTGCAGAACGTCAGGTTTTTGCTGAAATTGTAACCGCGCGGCTTAGGGATTTTTTTTAAAAAAAGTTGTTCAGACCTTGCGGGAAAATTCTTTTTCAATGATAAAAACCCATTTGTTTCCACCGCAAAACCTTTCAGGGGATCGTTTGCAACAGTTTGGCACCATTTTTGAGTGAATTTCAAAACGTCAGATTTTTGCTGAAATTGTGACCGCGCGGCTTAGGGATTTTTTCAAAAAAAAGTTGTTCAGACCTTACGGGAAAATTCTTTTTCAATGATAAAAACCCATCTGTTTCCACCGCAAAACCTTTCAGGGGATCGTTTGCAACAGTTTGGCACTATTTTTGAGTGAATTTCAAAACGTCAGATTTTTGCTGAAATTGTGACCGCGCGGCTTAGGGATTTTTTCAAAAAAAAGTTGTTCAGACCTTGCGGGAAAATTCTTTTTCGATGATAAAAAACCATCTGTTTCCAACGAAAAACCTTTCAGGGGATCGTTTGCAACAGTTTGGCACCATTTTTGAGTGAATTGCAGAACGTCAGATTTTTGCTGAAATTGTGACTGTGCGGCTTAGGGATTTTTTTTAAAAAAAGTTGTTCAGACCTCGAGGGCTAATTCTGTTTCGATGATAAAAACCCATCTGTTTCCACCCAAAAACCTTTCAGGGGATTGTTTGCAACAGTTTGGCACCATTTTTGAGTGAATTGCAGAACGTCAGATTTTTGCTGAAATTGTGACCGCGCGGCTTAGGGATTTTTTTTAAAAAAGTTGTTCAGACCTCGAGGGCTAATTCTGTTTCGATGATAAAAACCCATCTGTTTCCACCGAAAAACCTTTCAGGGGATCGTTTGCAACAGTTTGGCACCATTTTTGAGTGAATTGCAGAACGTCAGATTTTTGCTGAAATTGTGACCGCGCGGCTTAGAGATTTTTTCAAAAAAAAGTTGTTCAGACCTTGCGGGAAAATTCTTTTTCAATGATAAAAACCCATCTGTTTCCACCGAAAAACCTTTCAGGGGATCGTTTGCAACAGTTTGGCACCATTTTTGAGTGAATTGCAAAACGTCAGATTTTTGCTGAAATTGTGACCGCGCGGCTTAGGGGTTTTTTTAAAAAACTGTTGTTCAGACCTTGCGGGAAAATTCTTTTTCAATGATAAAAACCCACCTGTTTCCACCGCAAAACCTTTCAGGGGATCGTTTGCAACAGTTTGGCACCATTTTTGAGTGAATTGCAAAACGTCAGATTTTTGCTGAAATTGTGACCGCGCGGCTTAGGGATTTTTTTTAAAAAAAGTTGTTCAGACCTCGAGGGCTAATTCTGTTTTGATGATAAAAACCCATCTGTTTCCACCGAAAAACCTTTCAGGGGATCGTTTGCAACAGTTTGGCACCATTTTTGAGTGAATTGCAGAACGTCAGGTTTTTGCTGAAATTGTAACCGCGCGGCTTAGGGATTTTCTTTAAAAAAAGTTGTTCAGACCTCGAGGGCTAATTCTGTTTCAATTATAAAAACCCATCTGTTTCCACCGCAAAACCCTTCAGGGGATCGTTTGCAACAGTTTGGCACCATTTTTGAGTGACTTGCAAAACGTCAGATTTTTGCTGAAATTGTGACCGCGCGGCTTAGGGATTTTTTCAAAAAAAAGTTGTTCAGACCTCCAGGGCTAATTCTGTTTCGATGATAAAAACCCATCTGTTTCCACCGAAAAACCTTTCAGGGGATCGTTTGCAACAGTTTGGCACCATTTTTGAGTGAATTGCAGAACATCAGATTTTTGCTGAAATTATGACCGCGCGGCTTAGGGTTTTTTTAAAAAAACTGTTGTTCAGACCTTGCGGGAAAATTCTTTTTCAATGATAAAAACCCACCTGTTTCCACCGCAAAACCTTTCAGGGGATCGTTTGCAACAGTTTGGCACCATTTTTGAGTGAATTGCAAAACGTCAGATTTTTGCTGAAATTGTGACCGCGCGGCTTAGGGATTTTTTTAAAAAAAACTGTTGTTCAGACCTTGCGGGAAAATTCTTTTTCAATGATAAAAACCCACCTGTTTCCACGAAAAACCTTTCAGGGGATCGTTTGCAACAGTTTGGCACCATTTTTGAGTGAATTGCAGAACGTCAGATTTTTGCTGAAATTGTGACCGCGCGGCTTAGGGATTTTGTTAAAAAAAAGTTGTTCAGACCTCGAGGGCTAATTCTGTTTTGATGATAAAAACCCATCTGTTTACACCGAAAAACCTTTCAGGGGATCGTTTGCAACAGTTTGGCACCATTTTTGAGTGAATTGCAGAACGTCAGATTTTTGCTGAAATTGTGACCGCGCGGCTTAGGGATTTTTTTAAAAAAAAGTTGTTCAGACCTCGAGGGCTAATTCTGTTTCGATGATAAAAACCCATCTGTTTCCACCGAAAAACCTTTCAGGGGATCGTTTGCAACAGTTTGGCACCATTTTTGAGTGAATTGCAGAACGTCAGGTTTTTGCTGAAATTGTAACCGCGCGGCTTAGGGATTTTTTTTAAAAAAAGTTGTTCAGACGTCGAGGGCTAATTCTGTTTCGATGATAAAAACCCATCTGTTTCCACCGAAAAACCTTTCAGGGGATCGTTTGCAACAGTTTGGCACCATTTTTGAGTGAATTGCAAAACGTCAGATTTTTGCTGAAATTGTGACCGCGCGGCTTAGGGATTTTTTCAAAAAAAAGTTGTTCAGACCTTGCGGGAAAATTCTTTTTCAATGATAAAAACCCATCTGTTTCCACCGCAAAACCTTTCAGGGGATCGTTTGCAACAGTTTGGCACCATTTTTGAGTGACTTGCAAAACGTCAGATTTTTGCTGAAATTGTGACCGCGCGGCTTAGGGATTTTTTCAAAAAAAAGTTGTTCAGACCTTGCGGGAAAATTCTTTTTCGATGATAAAAAACCATCTGTTTCCAACGAAAAACCTTTCAGGGGATCGTTTGCAACAGTTTGGCACCATTTTTGAGTGAATTGCAGAACGTCAGATTTTTGCTGAAATTGTGACTGCGCGGCTTAGGGATTTTTTTAAAAAAAAGTTGTTCAGACCTCGAGGGCTAATTCTGTTTCGATGATAAAAACCCATCTGTTTCCACCCAAAAACCTTTCAGGGGATTGTTTGCAACAGTTTGGCACCATTTTTGAGTGAATTGCAGAACGTCAGATTTTTGCTGAAATTGTGACCGCGCGGCTTAGGGATTTTTTTTAAAAAAGTTGTTCAGACCTCGAGGGCTAATTCTGTTTCGATGATAAAAACCCATCTGTTTCCACCGAAAAACCTTTCAGGGGATCGTTTGCAACAGTTTGGCACCATTTTTGAGTGAATTGCAGAACGTCAGATTTTTGCTGAAATTGTGACCGCGCGGCTTAGAGATTTTTTCAAAAAAAAGTTGTTCAGACCTTGCGGGGAAATTCTTTTTCAATGATAAAAACCCATCTGTTTCCACCGAAAAACCTTTCAGGGGATCGTTTGCAACAGTTTGGCACCATTTTTGAGTGAATTGCAAAACGTCAGATTTTTGCTGAAATTGTGACCGCGCGGCTTAGGGATTTTTTCAAAAAAAAGTTGTTCAGACCTTGCGGGAAAATTCTTTTTCAATGATAAAAACCCACCTGTTTCCACCGCAAAACCTTTCAGGGGATCGTTTGCAACAGTTTGGCACCATTTTTGAGTGAATTGCAGAACGTCAGATTTTTGCTGAAATTGTGACCGCGCGGCTTAGGGATTTTTTTAAAAAAAAGTTGTTCAGACCTCGAGGGCTAATTCTGTTTCGATGATAAAAACCCATCTGTTTCCACCGAAAAACCTTTCAGGGGATCGTTTGCAACAGTTTGGCACCATTTTTGAGTGAATTGCAGAACGTCAGGTTTTTGCTGAAATTGTAACCGCGCGGCTTAGGGATTTTTTTTTAAAAAAGTTGTTCAGACCTCGAGGGCTAATTCTGTTTCGATGATAAAAACCCATCTGTTTCCACCGAAAAACCTTTCAGGGGATCGTTTGCAACAGTTTGGCACCATTTTTGAGTGAATTGCAAAACGTCAGATTTTTGCTGAAATTGTGACCGCGCGGCTTAGAGATTTTTTCAAAAAAAAGTTGTTCAGACCTTGCGGGGAAATTCTTTTTCAATGATAAAAACCCATCTGTTTCCACCGAAAAACCTTTCAGGGGATCGTTTGCAACAGTTTGGCACCATTTTTGAGTGAATTGCAAAACGTCAGATTTTTGCTGAAATTGTGACCGCGCGGCTTAGGGATTTTTTTTAAAAAAAGTTGTTCAGACCTCGAGGGCTAATTCTGTTTCGATGATAAAAACCCATCTGTTTCCACCGAAAAACCTTTCAGGGGATCGTTTGCAACAGTTTGGCACCATTTTTGAGTGAATTGCAAAACGTCAGATTTTTGCTGAAATTGTGACCGCGCGGCTTAGGGATTTTTTCAAAAAAAAGTTGTTCAGACCTTGCGGGAAAATTCTTTTTCGATGATAAAAACCCATCTGTTTCCACCGCAAAACCTTTCAGGGGATCGTTTGCAACAGTTTGGCACCATTTTTGAGTGACTTGCAAAACGTCAGGTTTTTGCTGAAATTGTGACCGCGCGGCTTAGGGATTTTTTCAAAAAAAAGTTGTTCAGACCTTGCGGGAAAATTCTTTTTTGATGATAAAAAACCATCTGTTTCCAACGAAAAACCTTTCAGGGGATCGTTTGCAACAGTTTGGCACCATTTTTGAGTGAATTGCAGAACGTCAGATTTTTGCTGAAATTGTGACTGCGCGGCTTAGGGATTTTTTTTAAAAAAAGTTGTTCAGACCTCGAGGGCTAATTCTGTTTCGATGATAAAAACCCATCTGTTTCCACCCAAAAACCTTTCAGGGGATTGTTTGCAACAGTTTGGCACCATTTTTGAGTGAATTGCAGAACGTCAGATTTTTGCTGAAATTGTGACCGCGCGGCTTAGGGATTTTTTTAAAAAAAGTTGTTCAGACCTCGAGGGCTAATTGTGTTTCTATGATAAAAACCCATCTGTTTCCACCGAAAAACCTTTCAGGGGATCGTTTGCAACAGTTTGGCACCATTTTTGAGTGAATTGCAGAACGTCAGATTTTTGCTGAAATTGTGACCGCGCGGCTTAGAGATTTTTTCAAAAAAAAGTTGTTCACACCTTGCGGGAAAATTCTTTTTCAATGATAAAAACCCATCTGTTTCCACCGAAAAACCTTTCAGGGGATCGTTTGCAACAGTTTGGCACCATTTTTGAGTGAATTGCAAAACGTCAGATTTTTGCTGAAATTGTGACCGCGCGGCTTAGGGATTTTTTTTAAAAAAAGTTGTTCAGACCTCCAGGGCTAATTCTGTTTCGATGATAAAAACCCATCTGTTTCCACCGAAAAACATTTCAGGGGATTGTTTGCAACAGTTTGGCAACATTTTTGAGTGAATTGCAGAACGTCAGATTTTTGCTGAAATTATGACCGCGCGGCTTAGGGTATTTTTTTAAAAAACTGTTGTTCAGACCTTGCGGGAAAATTCTTTTTCAATGATAAAAACCCACCTGTTTCCACCGCAAAACCTTTCAGGGGATCGTTTGCAACAGTTTGGCACCATTTTTGAGTGAATTGCAAAACGTCAGATTTTTGCTGAAATTGTGACCGCGCGGCTTAGGGATTTTTTCAAAAAAAAGTTGTTCAGACCTTGCGGGAAAATTCTTTTTCAATGATAAAAACCCACCTGTTTCCACCGCAAAACCTTTCAGGGGATCGTTTGCAACAGTTTGGCACCATTTTTGAGTGAATTGCAGAACGTCAGATTTTTGCTGAAATTGTGACCGCGCGGCTTAGGGATTTTTTTAAAAAAAAGTTGTTCAGACCTCGAGGGCTAATTCTGTTTCGATGATAAAAACCCATCTGTTTCCACCGAAAAACCTTTCAGGGGATCGTTTGCAACAGTTTGGCACCATTTTTGAGTGAATTGCAGAACGTCAGGTTTTTGCTGAAATTGTAACCGCGCGGCTTAGGGATTTTTTTTTAAAAAAGTTGTTCAGACCTCGAGGGCTAATTCTGTTTCGATGATAAAAACCCATCTGTTTCCACCGAAAAACCTTTCAGGGGATCGTTTGCAACAGTTTGGCACCATTTTTGAGTGAATTGCAAAACGTCAGATTTTTGCTGAAATTGTGACCGCGCGGCTTAGAGATTTTTTCAAAAAAAAGTTGTTCAGACCTTGCGGGGAAATTCTTTTTCAATGATAAAAACCCATCTGTTTCCACCGAAAAACCTTTCAGGGGATCGTTTGCAACAGTTTGGCACCATTTTTGAGTGAATTGCAAAACGTCAGATTTTTGCTGAAATTGTGACCGCGCGGCTTAGGGATTTTTTTTAAAAAAAGTTGTTCAGACCTCGAGGGCTAATTCTGTTTCGATGATAAAAACCCATCTGTTTCCACCGAAAAACCTTTCAGGGGATCGTTTGCAACAGTTTGGCACCATTTTTGAGTGAATTGCAAAACGTCAGATTTTTGCTGAAATTGTGACCGCGCGGCTTAGGGATTTTTTCAAAAAAAAGTTGTTCAGACCTTGCGGGAAAATTCTTTTTCGATGATAAAAACCCATCTGTTTCCACCGCAAAACCTTTCAGGGGATCGTTTGCAACAGTTTGGCACCATTTTTGAGTGACTTGCAAAACGTCAGGTTTTTGCTGAAATTGTGACCGCGCGGCTTAGGGATTTTTTCAAAAAAAAGTTGTTCAGACCTTGCGGGAAAATTCTTTTTTGATGATAAAAAACCATCTGTTTCCAACGAAAAACCTTTCAGGGGATCGTTTGCAACAGTTTGGCACCATTTTTGAGTGAATTGCAGAACGTCAGATTTTTGCTGAAATTGTGACTGCGCGGCTTAGGGATTTTTTTTAAAAAAAGTTGTTCAGACCTCGAGGGCTAATTCTGTTTCGATGATAAAAACCCATCTGTTTCCACCCAAAAACCTTTCAGGGGATTGTTTGCAACAGTTTGGCACCATTTTTGAGTGAATTGCAGAACGTCAGATTTTTGCTGAAATTGTGACCGCGCGGCTTAGGGATTTTTTTAAAAAAAGTTGTTCAGACCTCGAGGGCTAATTGTGTTTCTATGATAAAAACCCATCTGTTTCCACCGAAAAACCTTTCAGGGGATCGTTTGCAACAGTTTGGCACCATTTTTGAGTGAATTGCAGAACGTCAGATTTTTGCTGAAATTGTGACCGCGCGGCTTAGAGATTTTTTCAAAAAAAAGTTGTTCACACCTTGCGGGAAAATTCTTTTTCAATGATAAAAACCCATCTGTTTCCACCGAAAAACCTTTCAGGGGATCGTTTGCAACAGTTTGGCACCATTTTTGAGTGAATTGCAAAACGTCAGATTTTTGCTGAAATTGTGACCGCGCGGCTTAGGGATTTTTTTTAAAAAAAGTTGTTCAGACCTCCAGGGCTAATTCTGTTTCGATGATAAAAACCCATCTGTTTCCACCGAAAAACATTTCAGGGGATTGTTTGCAACAGTTTGGCAACATTTTTGAGTGAATTGCAGAACGTCAGATTTTTGCTGAAATTATGACCGCGCGGCTTAGGGTATTTTTTTAAAAAACTGTTGTTCAGACCTTGCGGGAAAATTCTTTTTCAATGATAAAAACCCACCTGTTTCCACCGCAAAACCTTTCAGGGGATCGTTTGCAACAGTTTGGCACCATTTTTGAGTGAATTGCAAAACGTCAGATTTTTGCTGAAATTGTGACCGCGCGGCTTAGGGATTTTTTTAAAAAAAACTGTTGTTCAGACCTTGCGGGAAAATTCTTTTTCAATGATAAAAACCCACCTGTTTCCACGAAAAACCTTTCAGGGGATCGTTTGCAACAGTTTGGCACCATTTTTGAGTGAATTGCAGAACGTCAGATTTTTGCTGAAATTGTGACCGCGCGGCTTAGGGATTTTTTTTAAAAAAAGTTGTTCAGACCTCGAGGGCTTATTCTGTTTCGATGATAAAAACCCATCTGTTTCCACCGAAAAACCTTTCAGGGGATCGTTTGCAACAGTTTGGCACCATTTTTGAGTGAATTGCAGAACGTCAGGTTTTTGCTGAAATTGTAACCGCGCGGCTTAGGGATTTTTTTAAAAAAAAGTTGTTCAGACCTCGAGGGCTAATTCTGTTTCGATGATAAAAACCCATCTGTTTCCACCGAAAAACCTTTCAGGGGATCGTTTGCAACAGTTTGGCACCATTTTTGAGTGAATTGCAAAACGTCAGATTTTTGCTGAAATTGTGACCGCGCGGCTTAGGGATTTTTAAAAAAAAAAGTTGTTCAGACCTTGCGGGAAAATTCTTTTTCAATGATAAAAACCCATCTGTTTCCACCGCAAAACCTTTCAGGGGATCGTTTGCAACAGTTTGGCACCATTTTTGAGTGAATTGCAGAACGTCAGATTTTTGCTGAAATTGTGACCGCGCGGCTTAGGGATTTTTTTAAAAAAAAGTTGTTCAGACCTCGAGGGCTAATTCTGTTTCGATGATAAAAACCCATCTGTTTCCACCGAAAAACCTTTCAGGGGATCGTTTGCAACAGTTTGGCACCATTTTTGAGTGAATTGCAGAACGTCAGGTTTTTGCTGAAATTGTAACCGCGCGGCTTAGGGATTTTTTTTAAAAAAAGTTGTTCAGACCTCGAGGGCTAATTCTGTTTCGATGATAAAAACCCATCTGTTTCCACCCAAAAACCTTTCAGGGGATCGTTTGCAACAGTTTGGCACCATTTTTGAGTGAATTGCAAAACGTCAGATTTTTGCTGAAATTGTGACCGCGCGGCTTAGGGATTTTTTCAAAAAAAAGTTGTTCAGACCTTGCGGGAAAATTCTTTTTCAATGATAAAAACCCATCTGTTTCCACCGCAAAACCTTTCAGGGGATCGTTTGCAACAGTTTGGCACCATTTTTGAGTGACTTGCAAAACGTCAGATTTTTGCTGAAATTGTGACCGCGCGGCTTAGGGATTTTTTCAAAAAAAAGTTGTTCAGACCTTGCGGGAAAATTCTTTTTCGATGATAAAAAACCATCTGTTTCCAACGAAAAACCTTTCAGGGGATCGTTTGCAACAGTTTGGCACCATTTTTGAGTGAATTGCAAAACGTCAGATTTTTGCTGAAATTGTGACTGCGCGGCTTAGGGATTTTTTTTAAAAAAAGTTGTTCAGACCTCGAGGGCTAATTCTGTTTCGATGATAAAAACCCATCTGTTTCCACCCAAAAACCTTTCAGGGGATTGTTTGCAACAGTTTGGCACCATTTTTGAGTGAATTGCAGAACGTCAGATTTTTGCTGAAATTGTGACCGCGCGGCTTAGGGATTTTTTTAAAAAAAGTTGTTCAGACCTCGAGGGCTAATTCTGTTTCGATGATAAAAACCCATCTGTTTCCACCGAAAAACCTTTCAGGGGATCGTTTGCAACAGTTTGGCACCATTTTTGAGTGAATTGCAGAACGTCAGATTTTTGCTGAAATTGTGACCGCGCGGCTTAGAGATTTTTTCAAAAAAAAGTTGTTCAGACCTTGCGGGAAAATTCTTTTTCAATGATAAAAACCCATCTGTTTCCACCGAAAAACCTTTCAGGGGATCGTTTGCAACAGTTTGGCACCATTTTTGAGTGAATTGCAAAACGTCAGATTTTTGCTGAAATTGTGACCGCGCGGCTTAGGGTTTTTTTTTAAAAACTGTTGTTCAGACCTTGCGGGAAAATTCTTTTTCAATGATAAAAACCCACCTGTTTCCACCGCAAAACCTTTCAGGGGATCGTTTGCAACAGTTTGGCACCATTTTTGAGTGAATTGCAAAACGTCAGATTTTTGCTGAAATTGTGACCGCGCGGCTTAGGGATTTTTTTTAAAAAAAGTTGTTCAGACCTCGAGGGCTAATTCTGTTTTGATGATAAAAACCCATCTGTTTCCACCGAAAAACCTTTCAGGGGATCGTTTGCAACAGTTTGGCACCATTTTTGAGTGAATTGCAGAACGTCAGGTTTTTGCTGAAATTGTAACCGCGCGGCTTAGGGATTTTTTTTAAAAAAAGTTGTTCAGACCTCGAGGGCTAATTCTGTTTCGATGATAAAAACCCATCTGTTTCCACCGAAAAACCTTTCAGGGGATCGTTTGCAACAGTTTGGCACCATTTTTGAGTGAATTGCAAAACGTCAGATTTTTGCTGAAATTGTGACCGCGCGGCTTAGGGATTTTTTCAAAAAAAAGTTGTTCAGACCTTGCGGGAAAATTCTTTTTCAATGATAAAAACCCATCTGTTTCCACCGCAAAACCTTTCAGGGGATCGTTTGCAACAGTTTGGCACCATTTTTGAGTGACTTGCAAAACGTCAGATTTTTGCTGAAATTGTGACCGCGCGGCTTAGGGATTTTTTCAAAAAAAAGTTGTTCAGACCTTGCGGGAAAATTCTTTTTCGATGATAAAAAACCATCTGTTTCCAACGAAAAACCTTTCAGGGGATCGTTTGCAACAGTTTGGCACCATTTTTGAGTGAATTGCAGAACGTCAGATTTTTGCTGAAATTGTGACTGCGCGGCTTAGGGATTTTTTTTAAAAAAAGTTGTTCAGACCTCGAGGGCTAATTCTGTTTCGATGATAAAAACCCATCTGTTTCCACCCAAAAACCTTTCAGGGGATTGTTTGCAACAGTTTGGCACCATTTTTGAGTGAATTGCAGAACGTCAGATTTTTGCTGAAATTGTGACCGCGCGGCTTAGGGATTTTTTTAAAAAAAGTTGTTCAGACCTCGAGGGCTAATTCTGTTTCGATGATAAAAACCCATCTGTTTCCACCGAAAAACCTTTCAGGGGATCGTTTGCAAGAGTTTGGCACCATTTTTGAGTGAATTGCAGAACGTCAGATTTTTGCTGAAATTGTGACCGCGCGGCTTAGAGATTTTTTCAAAAAAAAGTAGTTCAGACCTTGCGGGAAAATTCTTTTTCAATGATAAAAACCCATCTGTTTCCACCGAAAAACCTTTCAGGGGATCGTTTGCAACAGTTTGGCACCATTTTTGAGTGAATTGCAAAACGTCAGATTTTTGCTGAAATTGTGACCGCGCGGCTTAGGGATTTTTTCAAAAAAAAGTTGTTCAGACCTTGCGGGAAAATTCTTTTTCAATGATAAAAACCCACCTGTTTCCACCGCAAAACCTTTCAGGGGATCGTTTGCAACAGTTTGGCACCATTTTTGAGTGAATTGCAGAACGTCAGATTTTTGCTGAAATTGTGACCGCACGGCTTAGGGATTTTTTTTAAAAAAAGTTGTTCAGACCTCGAGGGCTAATTCTGTTTTGATGATAAAAACCCATCTGTTTCCACCGAAAAACCTTTCAGGGGATCGTTTGCAACAGTTTGGCACCATTTTTGAGTGAATTGCAGAACGTCAGGTTTTTGCTGAAATTGTAACCGCGCGGCTTAGGGATTTTTTTTAAAAAAAAGTTGTTCAGACCTCGAGGGCTAATTCTGTTTCGATGATAAAAACCCATCTGTTTCCACCGAAAAACCTTTCAGGGGATCGTTTGCAACAGTTTGGCACCATTTTTTAGTGAATTGCAGAACGTCAGATTTTTGCTGAAATTGTGACCGCGCGGCTTAGGGATTTTTTCAAAAAAAAGTTGTTCAGACCTTGCGGGAAAATTCTTTTTCAATGATAAAAACCCATCTGTTTCCACCGCAAAACCTTTCAGGGGATCGTTTGCAACAGTTTGGCACCATTTTTGAGTGACTTGCAAAACGTCAGATTTTTGCTGAAATTGTGACCGCGCGGCTTAGGGATTTTTTTTTAAAAAAGTTGTTCAGACCTCCAGGGCTAATTCTGTTTCGATGATAAAAACCCATCTGTTTCCAACGAAAAACCTTTCAGGGGATCGTTTGCAACAGTTTGGCACCATTTTTGAGTGAATTGCAGAACGTCAGATTTTTGCTGAAATTGTGACTGCGCGGCTTAGGGATTTTTTTAAAAAAAAGTTGTTCAGACCTCGAGGGCTAATTCTGTTTCGATGATAAAAACCCATCTGTTTCCACCCAAAAACCTTTCAGGGGATTGTTTGCAACAGTTTGGCACCATTTTTGAGTGAATTGCAGAACGTCAGATTTTTGCTGAAATTGTGACCGCGCGGCTTAGGGATTTTTTTAAAAAAAGTTGTTCAGACCTCGAGGGCTAATTCTGTTTCGATGATAAAAACCCATCTGTTTCCACCGAAAAACCTTTCAGGGGATCGTTTGCAACAGTTTGGCACCATTTTTGAGTGAATTGCAGAACGTCAGATTTTTGCTGAAATTGTGACCGCGCGGCTTAGAGATTTTTTTAAAAAAAGTTGTTCAGACCTTGCGGGAAAATTCTTTTTCAATGATAAAAACCCATCTGTTTCCACCGAAAAACCTTTCAGGGGATCGTTTGCAACAGTTTGGCACCATTTTTGAGTGAATTGCAAAACGTCAGATTTTTGCTGAAATTGTGACCGCGCGGCTTAGGGATTTTTTCAAAAAAAAGTTGTTCAGACCTTGCGGGAAAATTCTTTTTCAATGATAAAAACCCATCTGTTTCCACCGCACAACCTTTCAGGGGATCGTTTGCAACAGTTTGGCACCATTTTTGAGTGACTTGCAAAACGTCAGATTTTTGCTGAAATTGTGACCGCGCGGCTTAGGGATTTTTTCAAAAAAAAGTTGTTCAGACCTTGTGGGAAAATTCTTTTTCGATGATAAAAACCCATCTGTTTCCACCGCAAAACCTTTCAGGGGATCGTTTGCAACAGTTTGGCACCATTTTTGAGTGAATTGCAAAACGTCAGATTTTTGCTGAAATTGTGACCGCGCGGCTTAGGGGTTTTTTTAAAAAACTGTTGTTCAGACCTTGCGGGAAAATTCTTTTTCAATGATAAAAACACACCTGTTTCCACCGCAAAACCTTTCAGGGGATCGTTTGCAACAGTTTGGCACCATTTTTGAGTGAATTGCAGAACGTCAGATTTTTGCTGAAATTGTGACCGCGCGGCTTAGGGATTTTTTTTAAAAAAAGTTGTTCAGACCTCGAGGGCTAATTCTGTTTTGATGATAAAAACCCATCTGTTTCCACCGAAAAACCTTTCAGGGGATCGTTTGCAACAGTTTGGCACCATTTTTGAGTGAATTGCAGAACGTCAGGTTTTTGCTGAAATTGTAACCGCGCGGCTTAGGGATTTTTTTAAAAAAAAGTTGTTCAGACCTCGAGGGCTAATTCTGTTTCGATGATAAAAACCCATCTGTTTCCACCGAAAAACCTTTCAGGGGATCGTTTGCAACAGTTTGGCACCATTTTTTAGTGAATTGCAGAACGTCAGATTTTTGCTGAAATTGTGACCGCGCGGCTTAGGGATTTTTTCAAAAAAAAGTTGTTCAGACCTTGCGGGAAAATTCTTTTTCAATGATAAAAACCCATCTGTTTCCACCGCAAAACCTTTCAGGGGATCGTTTGCAACAGTTTGGCACCATTTTTGAGTGACTTGCAAAACGTCAGATTTTTGCTGAAATTGTGACCGCGCGGCTTAGGGATTTTTTTTAAAAAAGTTGTTCAGACCTCCAGGGCTAATTCTGTTTCGATGATAAAAACCCATCTGTTTCCACCGAAAAACCTTTCAGGGGATTGTTTGCAACAGTTTGGCACCATTTTTGAGTGAATTGCAGAACGTCAGATTTTTGCTGAAATTATGACCGCGCGGCTTAGGGTTTTTTTAAAAAAACTGTTGTTCAGACCTTGCGGGAAAATTCTTTTTCAATGATAAAAACCCACCTGTTTCCACCGCAAAACCTTTCAGGGGATCGTTTGCAACAGTTTGGCACCATTTTTGAGTGAATTGCAAAACGTCAGATTTTTGCTGAAATTGTGACCGCGCGGCTTAGGGATTTTTTTTAAAAAAACTGTTGTTCAGACCTTGCGGGAAAATTCTTTTTCAATGATAAAAACCCACCTGTTTCCACGAAAAACCTTTCAGGGGATCGTTTGCAACAGTTTGGCACCATTTTTGAGTGAATTGCAGAACGTCAGATTTTTGCTGAAATTGTGACCGCGCGGCTTAGGGATTTTTTTTAAAAAAAGTTGTTCAGACCTCGAGGGCTAATTCTGTTTCGATGATAAAAACCCATCTGTTTCCACCGAAAAACCTTTCAGGGGATCGTTTGCAACAGTTTGGCACCATTTTTGAGTGAATTGCAGAACGTCAGGTTTTTGCTGAAATTGTAACCGCGCGGCTTAGGGATTTTTTTTTTAAAAAGTTGTTCAGACCTCGAGGGCTAATTCTGTTTCGATGATAAAAACCCATCTGTTTCCACCACAAAACCTTTCAGGGGATCGTTTGCAACAGTTTGGCACCATTTTTGAGTGAATTTCAAAACGTCAGATTTTTGCTGAAATTGTGACCGCGCGGCTTAGGGATTTTTTCAAAAAAAAGTTGTTCAGACCTTGCGGGAAAATTCTTTTTCGATGATAAAAAACCATCTGTTTCCAACGAAAAACCTTTCAGGGGATCGTTTGCAACAGTTTGGCACCATTTTTGAGTGAATTGCAGAACGTCAGATTTTTGCTGAAATTGTGACTGCGCGGCTTAGGGATTTTTTTTAAAAAAAGTTGTTCAGACCTCGAGGGCTAATTCTGTTTCGATGATAAAAACCCATCTGTTTCCACCGCAAAACCTTTCAGGGGATTGTTTGCAACAGTTTGGCACCATTTTTGAGTGAATTGCAGAACGTCAGATATTTGCTGAAATTGTGACCGCGCGGCTTAGAGATTTTTTTTTAAAAAGTTGTTCAGACCTCGAGGGCTAATTCTGTTTAGATGATAAAAACCCATCTGTTTCCACCGAAAAACCTTTCAGGGGATCGTTTGCAACAGTTCGGCACCATTTTTGAGTGAATTGCAGAACGTCAGATTTTTGCTGAAATTGTGACCGCGCGGCTTAGAGATTTTTTCAAAAAAAAGTTGTTCAGACCTTGCGGGAAAATTCTTTTTCAATGATAAAAACCCATCTGTTTCCACCGAAAAACCTTTCAGGGGATCGTTTGCAACAGTTTGGCACCATTTTTGAGTGAATTGCAAAACGTCAGATTTTTGCTGAAATTGTGATCGCGCGGCTTAGGGATTTTTTCAAAAATAAGTTGTTCAGACCTTGCGGGAAAATTCTTTTTCAATGATAAAAACCCATCTGTTTCCACCGAAAAACCTTTCAGGGGATCGTTTGCAACAGTTTGGCACCATTTTTGAGTGAATTGCAGAACGTCAGATTTTTGCTGAAATTGTGACCGCGCGGCTTAGGGATTTTTTTTTAAAAAAGTTGTTCAGACCTCGAGGGCTAATTCTGTTTTGATGATAAAAACCCATCTGTTTCCACCGAAAAACCTTTCAGGGGATCGTTTGCAACAGTTTGGCACCATTTTTGAGTGAATTGCAGAACGTCAGGTTTTTGCTGAAATTGTAACCGCGCGGCTTAGGGATTTTTTTTAAAAAAAGTTGTTCAGACCTCGAGGGCTAATTCTGTTTCGATGATAAAAACCCATCTGTTTCCACCGAAAAACCTTTCAGGGGATCGTTTGCAACAGTTTGGCACCATTTTTTAGTGAATTGCAGAACGTCAGATTTTTGCTGAAATTGTGACCGCGCGGCTTAGGGATTTTTTCAAAAAAAAGTTGTTCAGACCTTGCGGGAAAATTCTTTTTCAATGATAAAAACCCATCTGTTTCCACCGCAAAACCTTTCAGGGGATCGTTTGCAACAGTTTGGCACCATTTTTGAGTGACTTGCAAAACGTCAGATTTTTGCTGAAATTGTGACCGCGCGGCTTAGGGATTTTTTTAAAAAAAAGTTGTTCAGACCTCCAGGGCTAATTCTGTTTCGATGATAAAAACCCATCTGTTTCCACCGAAAAACCTTTCAGGGGATTGTTTGCAACAGTTTGGCACCATTTTTGAGTGAATTGCAGAACGTCAGATTTTTGCTGAAATTATGACCGCGCGGCTTAGGGTTTTTTTAAAAAAACTGTTGTTCAGACCTTGCGGGAAAATTCTTTTTCAATGATAAAAACCCACCTGTTTCCACCGCAAAACCTTTCAGGGGATCGTTTGCAACAGTTTGGCACCATTTTTGAGTGAATTGCAAAACGTCAGATTTTTGCTGAAATTGTGACCGCGCGGCTTAGGGATTTTTTTAAAAAAAAGTTGTTCAGACCTCGAGGGCTAATTCTGTTTCGATGATAAAAACCCATCTGTTTCCACCGAAAAACCTTTCAGGGGATCGTTTGCAACAGTTTGGCACCATTTTTGAGTGAATTGCAGAACGTCAGGTTTTTGCTGAAATTGTAACCGCGCGGCTTAGGGATTTTTTTTAAAAAAAGTTGTTCAGACCTCGAGGGCTAATTCTGTTTCGATGATAAAAACCCATCTGTTTCCACCACAAAACCTTTCAGGGGATCGTTTGCAACAGTTTGGCACCATTTTTGAGTGAATTTCAAAACGTCAGATTTTTGCTGAAATTGTGACCGCGCGGCTTAGGGATTTTTTCAAAAAAAAGTTGTTCAGACCTTGCGGGAAAATTCTTTTTCGATGATAAAAAACCATCTGTTTCCAACGAAAAACCTTTCAGGGGATCGTTTGCAACAGTTTGGCACCATTTTTGAGTGAATTGCAGAACGTCAGATTTTTGCTGAAATTGTGACTGCGCGGCTTAGGGATTTTTTTTAAAAAAAGTTGTTCAGACCTCGAGGGCTAATTCTGTTTCGATGATAAAAACCCATCTGTTTCCACCGCAAAACCTTTCAGGGGATTGTTTGCAACAGTTTGGCACCATTTTTGAGTGAATTGCAGAACGTCAGATATTTGCTGAAATTGTGACCGCGCGGCTTAGAGATTTTTTTTAAAAAAGTTGTTCAGACCTCGAGGGCTAATTCTGTTTAGATGATAAAAACCCATCTGTTTCCACCGAAAAACCTTTCAGGGGATCGTTTGCAACAGTTTGGCACCATTTTTGAGTGAATTGCAGAACGTCAGATTTTTGCTGAAATTGTGACCGCGCGGCTTAGAGATTTTTTCAAAAAAAAGTTGTTCAGACCTTGCGGGAAAATTCTTTTTCAATGATAAAAACCCATCTGTTTCCACCGAAAAACCTTTCAGGGGATCGTTTGCAACAGTTTGGCACCATTTTTGAGTGAATTGCAAAACGTCAGATTTTTGCTGAAATTGTGATCGCGCGGCTTAGGGATTTTTTCAAAAATAAGTTGTTCAGACCTTGCGGGAAAATTCTTTTTCAATGATAAAAACCCATCTGTTTCCACCGAAAAACCTTTCAGGGGATCGTTTGCAACAGTTTGGCACCATTTTTGAGTGAATTGCAGAACGTCAGATTTTTGCTGAAATTGTGACCGCGCGGCTTAGGGATTTTTTTTTAAAAAAGTTGTTCAGACCTCGAGGGCTAATTCTGTTTTGATGATAAAAACCCATCTGTTTCCACCGAAAAACCTTTCAGGGGATCGTTTGCAACAGTTTGGCACCATTTTTGAGTGAATTGCAGAACGTCAGGTTTTTGCTGAAATTGTAACCGCGCGGCTTAGGGATTTTTTTTAAAAAAAGTTGTTCAGACCTCGAGGGCTAATTCTGTTTCGATGATAAAAACCCATCTGTTTCCACCGAAAAACCTTTCAGGGGATCGTTTGCAACAGTTTGGCACCATTTTTTAGTGAATTGCAGAACGTCAGATTTTTGCTGAAATTGTGACCGCGCGGCTTAGGGATTTTTTCAAAAAAAAGTTGTTCAGACCTTGCGGGAAAATTCTTTTTCAATGATAAAAACCCATCTGTTTCCACCGCAAAACCTTTCAGGGGATCGTTTGCAACAGTTTGGCACCATTTTTGAGTGACTTGCAAAACGTCAGATTTTTGCTGAAATTGTGACCGCGCGGCTTAGGGATTTTTTTAAAAAAAAGTTGTTCAGACCTCCAGGGCTAATTCTGTTTCGATGATAAAAACCCATCTGTTTCCACCGAAAAACCTTTCAGGGGATTGTTTGCAACAGTTTGGCACCATTTTTGAGTGAATTGCAGAACGTCAGATTTTTGCTGAAATTATGACCGCGCGGCTTAGGGTTTTTTTAAAAAAACTGTTGTTCAGACCTTGCGGGAAAATTCTTTTTCAATGATAAAAACCCACCTGTTTCCACCGCAAAACCTTTCAGGGGATCGTTTGCAACAGTTTGGCACCATTTTTGAGTGAATTGCAAAACGTCAGATTTTTGCTGAAATTGTGACCGCGCGGCTTAGGGATTTTTTTAAAAAAAACTGTTGTTCAGACCTTGCGGGAAAATTCTTTTTCAATGATAAAAACCCACCTGTTTCCACGAAAAACCTTTCAGGGGATCGTTTGCAACAGTTTGGCACCATTTTTGAGTGAATTGCAGAACGTCAGATTTTTGCTGAAATTGTGACCGCGCGGCTTAGGGATTTTGTTAAAAAAAAGTTGTTCAGACCTCGAGGGCTAATTCTGTTTCGATGATAAAAACCCATCTGTTTCCACCGAAAAACCTTTCAGGGGATCGTTTGCAACAGTTTGGCACCATTTTTGAGTGAATTGCAGAACGTCAGGTTTTTGCTGAAATTGTAACCGCGCGGCTTAGGGATTTTTTTTTAAAAAAGTTGTTCAGACCTCGAGGGCTAATTCTGTTTCGATGATAAAAACCCATCTGTTTCCACCGCAAAACCTTTCAGGGGATTGTTTGCAACAGTTTGGCACCATTTTTGAGTGAATTGCAGAACGTCAGATATTTGCTGAAATTGTGACCGCGCGGCTTAGAGATTTTTTTTAAAAAAGTTGTTCAGACCTCGAGGGCTAATTCTGTTTAGATGATAAAAACCCATCTGTTTCCACCGAAAAACCTTTCAGGGGATCGTTTGCAACAGTTTGGCACCATTTTTGAGTGAATTGCAGAACGTCAGATTTTTGCTGAAATTGTGACCGCGCGGCTTAGAGATTTTTTCAAAAAAAAGTTGTTCAGACCTTGCGGGAAAATTCTTTTTCAATGATAAAAACCCATCTGTTTCCACCGAAAAACCTTTCAGGGGATCGTTTGCAACAGTTTGGCACCATTTTTGAGTGAATTGCAAAACGTCAGATTTTTGCTGAAATTGTGATCGCGCGGCTTAGGGATTTTTTCAAAAATAAGTTGTTCAGACCTTGCGGGAAAATTCTTTTTCAATGATAAAAACCCATCTGTTTCCACCGAAAAACCTTTCAGGGGATCGTTTGCAACAGTTTGGCACCATTTTTGAGTGAATTGCAGAACGTCAGATTTTTGCTGAAATTGTGACCGCGCGGCTTAGGGATTTTTTTTTAAAAAAGTTGTTCAGACCTCGAGGGCTAATTCTGTTTTGATGATAAAAACCCATCTGTTTCCACCGAAAAACCTTTCAGGGGATCGTTTGCAACAGTTTGGCACCATTTTTGAGTGAATTGCAGAACGTCAGGTTTTTGCTGAAATTGTAACCGCGCGGCTTAGGGATTTTTTTTAAAAAAAGTTGTTCAGACCTCGAGGGCTAATTCTGTTTCGATGATAAAAACCCATCTGTTTCCACCGAAAAACCTTTCAGGGGATCGTTTGCAACAGTTTGGCACCATTTTTTAGTGAATTGCAGAACGTCAGATTTTTGCTGAAATTGTGACCGCGCGGCTTAGGGATTTTTTCAAAAAAAAGTTGTTCAGACCTTGCGGGAAAATTCTTTTTCAATGATAAAAACCCATCTGTTTCCACCGCAAAACCTTTCAGGGGATCGTTTGCAACAGTTTGGCACCATTTTTGAGTGACTTGCAAAACGTCAGATTTTTGCTGAAATTGTGACCGCGCGGCTTAGGGATTTTTTTAAAAAAAAGTTGTTCAGACCTCCAGGGCTAATTCTGTTTCGATGATAAAAACCCATCTGTTTCCACCGAAAAACCTTTCAGGGGATTGTTTGCAACAGTTTGGCACCATTTTTGAGTGAATTGCAGAACGTCAGATTTTTGCTGAAATTATGACCGCGCGGCTTAGGGTTTTTTTAAAAAAACTGTTGTTCAGACCTTGCGGGAAAATTCTTTTTCAATGATAAAAACCCACCTGTTTCCACCGCAAAACCTTTCAGGGGATCGTTTGCAACAGTTTGGCACCATTTTTGAGTGAATTGCAAAACGTCAGATTTTTGCTGAAATTGTGACCGCGCGGCTTAGGGATTTTTTTAAAAAAAACTGTTGTTCAGACCTTGCGGGAAAATTCTTTTTCAATGATAAAAACCCACCTGTTTCCACGAAAAACCTTTCAGGGGATCGTTTGCAACAGTTTGGCACCATTTTTGAGTGAATTGCAGAACGTCAGATTTTTGCTGAAATTGTGACCGCGCGGCTTAGGGATTTTGTTAAAAAAAAGTTGTTCAGACCTCGAGGGCTAATTCTGTTTCGATGATAAAAACCCATCTGTTTCCACCGAAAAACCTTTCAGGGGATCGTTTGCAACAGTTTGGCACCATTTTTGAGTGAATTGCAGAACGTCAGGTTTTTGCTGAAATTGTAACCGCGCGGCTTAGGGATTTTTTTTTAAAAAAGTTGTTCAGACCTCGAGGGCTAATTCTGTTTCGATGATAAAAACCCATCTGTTTCCACCACAAAACCTTTCAGGGGATCGTTTGCAACAGTTTGGCACCATTTTTGAGTGAATTTCAAAACGTCAGATTTTTGCTGAAATTGTGACCGCGCGGCTTAGGGATTTTTTCAAAAAAAAGTTGTTCAGACCTTGCGGGAAAATTCTTTTTCGATGATAAAAAACCATCTGTTTCCAACGAAAAACCTTTCAGGGGATCGTTTGCAACAGTTTGGCACCATTTTTGAGTGAATTGCAGAACGTCAGATTTTTGCTGAAATTGTGACTGCGCGGCTTAGGGATTTTTTTTAAAAAAAGTTGTTCAGACCTCGAGGGCTAATTCTGTTTCGATGATAAAAACCCATCTGTTTCCACCGCAAAACCTTTCAGGGGATTGTTTGCAACAGTTTGGCACCATTTTTGAGTGAATTGCAGAACGTCAGATATTTGCTGAAATTGTGACCGCGCGGCTTAGAGATTTTTTTAAAAAAAGTTGTTCAGACCTCGAGGGCTAATTCTGTTTAGATGATAAAAACCCATCTGTTTCCACCGAAAAACCTTTCAGGGGATCGTTTGCAACAGTTTGGCACCATTTTTGAGTGAATTGCAGAACGTCAGATTTTTGCTGAAATTGTGACCGCGCGGCTTAGAGATTTTTTCAAAAAAAAGTTGTTCAGACCTTGCGGGAAAATTCTTTTTCAATGATAAAAACCCATCTGTTTCCACCGAAAAACCTTTCAGGGGATCGTTTGCAACAGTTTGGCACCATTTTTGAGTGAATTGCAAAACGTCAGATTTTTGCTGAAATTGTGATCGCGCGGCTTAGGGATTTTTTCAAAAATAAGTTGTTCAGACCTTGCGGGAAAATTCTTTTTCAATGATAAAAACCCATCTGTTTCCACCGCACAACCTTTCAGGGGATCGTTTGCAACAGTTTGGCACCATTTTTGAGTGACTTGCAAAACGTCAGATTTTTGCTGAAATTGTGACCGCGCGGCTTAGGGATTTTTTCAAAAAAAAGTTGTTCAGACCTTGTGGGAAAATTCTTTTTCGATGATAAAAACCCATCTGTTTCCACCGCAAAACCTTTCAGGGGATCGTTTGCAACAGTTTGGCACCATTTTTGAGTGAATTGCAAAACGTCAGATTTTTGCTGAAATTGTGACCGCGCGGCTTAGGGGTTTTTTTAAAAAACTGTTGTTCAGACCTTGCGGGAAAATTCTTTTTCAATGACAAAAAACCCACCTGTTTCCACCGCAAAACCTTTCAGGGGATCGTTTGCAACAGTTTGGCACCATTTTTGAGTGAATTGCAGAACGTCAGATTTTTGCTGAAATTGTGACCGCGCGGCTTAGGGATTTTTTTTAAAAAAAGTTGTTCAGACCTCGAGGGCTAATTCTGTTTTGATGATAAAAACCCATCTGTTTCCACCGAAAAACCTTTCAGGGGATCGTTTGCAACAGTTTGGCACCATTTTTGAGTGAATTGCAGAACGTCAGGTTTTTGCTGAAATTGTAACCGCGCGGCTTAGGGATTTTTTTTAAAAAAAGTTGTTCAGACCTCGAGGGCTAATTCTGTTTCGATGATAAAAACCCATCTGTTTCCACCGAAAAACCTTTCAGGGTATCGTTTGCAACAGTTTGGCACCATTTTTTAGTGAATTGCAGAACGTCAGATTTTTGCTGAAATTGTGACCGCGCGGCTTAGGGATTTTTTCAAAAAAAAGTTGTTCAGACCTTGCGGGAAAATTCTTTTTCAATGATAAAAACCCATCTGTTTCCACCGCAAAACCTTTCAGGGGATCGTTTGCAACAGTTTGGCACCATTTTTGAGTGACTTGCAAAACGTCAGATTTTTGCTGAAATTGTGACCGCGCGGCTTAGGGATTTTTTTAAAAAAAAGTTGTTCAGACCTCCAGGGCTAATTCTGTTTCGATGATAAAAACCCATCTGTTTCCACCGAAAAACCTTTCAGGGGATCGTTTGCAACAGTTTGGCACAATTTTTGAGTGAATTGCAGAACGTCAGATTTTTGCTGAAATTATGACCGCGCGGCTTAGGGTTTTTTTAAAAAAACTGTTGTTCAGACCTTGCGGGAAAATTCTTTTTCAATGATAAAAACCCACCTGTTTCCACCGCAAAACCTTTCAGGGGATCGTTTGCAACAGTTTGGCACCATTTTTGAGTGAATTGCAAAACGTCAGATTTTTGCTGAAATTGTGACCGCGCGGCTTAGGGATTTTTTTAAAAAAAACTGTTGTTCAGACCTTGCGGGAAAATTCTTTTTCAATGATAAAAACCCACCTGTTTCCACGAAAAACCTTTCAGGGGATCGTTTGCAACAGTTTGGCACCATTTTTGAGTGAATTGCAGAACGTCAGATTTTTGCTGAAATTGTGACCGCGCGGCTTAGGGATTTTTTTTAAAAAAAGTTGTTCAGACCTCGAGGGCTAATTCTGTTTCGATGATAAAAACCCATCTGTTTACACCGAAAAACCTTTCAGGGGATCGTTTGCAACAGTTTGGCACCATTTTTGAGTGAATTGCAGAACGTCAGATTTTTGCTGAAATTGTGACCTTAGGGATTTTTTTTAAAAAAAAGTTGTTCAGACCTCGAGGGCTAATTCTGTTTCGATGATAAAAACCCATCTGTTTCCACCGAAAAACCTTTCAGGGGATCGTTTGCAACAGTTTGGCACCATTTTTGAGCGAATTGCAGAACGTCAGATTTTTGCTGAAATTGTGACCGCGCGGCTTAGGGATTTTTTTTAAAAAAGTTGTTCAGACCTCGAGGGCTAATTCTGTTTCGATGATAAAAACCCATCTGTTTCCACCGAAAAACCTTTCAGGGGATCGTTTGCAACAGTTTGGCACCATTTTTGAGTGAATTGCAGAACGTCAGATTTTTGCTGAAATTGTGACCGCGCGGCTTAGGGATTTTTTCAAAAAAAAGTTGTTCAGACCTTGCGGGAAAATTCTTTTTCAATGATAAAAACCCATCTGTTTCCACCGCAAAACCTTTCAGGGGATCGTTTGCAACAGTTTGGCACCATTTTTGAGTGAATTGCAAAACGTCAGATTTTTGCTGAAATTGTGACCGCGCGGCTTAGAGATTTTTTCAAAAAAAAAGTTGTTCAGACCTCGAGGGCTAATTCTGTTTCGATGATAAAAACCCATCTGTTTCCACCGAAAAACCTTTCAGGGGATCGTTTGCAACAGTTTGGCACCATTTTTGAGTGAATTGCAGAACGTCAGATTTTTGCTGAAATTGTGACCGCGCGGCTTAGGGATTTTTTCAAAAAAAAGTTGTTCAGACCTTGCGGGAAAATTCTTTTTCAATGATAAAAACCCATCTGTTTCCACCGCAAAACCTTTCAGGGGATCGTTTGCAACAGTTTGGCACCATTTTTGAGTGACTTGCAAAACGTCAGATTTTTGCTGAAATTGTGACCGCGCGGCTTAGGGATTTTTTTTTTAAAAAAGTTGTTCAGACCTCGAGGGCTAATTCTGTTTCGATGATAAAAACCCATCTGTTTCCACCGAAAAACCTTTCAGGGGATCGTTTGCAACAGTTTGGCACCATTTTTGAGTGAATTGCAGAACGTCAGATTTTTGCTGAAATTGTGACCGCGCGGCTTAGAGATTTTTTCAAAAAAAAGTTGTTCAGACCTTGCGGGAAAATTCTTTTTCAATGATAAAAACCCATCTGTTTCCACCGCAAAACCTTTCAGGGGATCGTTTGCAACAGTTTGGCACCATTTTTGAGTGAATTGCAAAACGTCAGATTTTTGCTGAAATTGTGACCGCGCGGCTTAGAGATTTTTTCAAAAAAAAGTTGTTCAGACCTTGCGGGAAAATTCTTTTTCAATGATAAAAACCCATCTGTTTCCACCGAAAAACCTTTCAGGGGATCGTTTGCAACAGTTTGGCACCATTTTTGAGTGAATTGCAGAACGTCAGATTTTTGCTGAAATTGTGACCGCGCGGCTTAGAGATTTTTTCAAAAAAAAGTTGTTCAGACCTTGCGGGAAAATTCTTTTTCAATGATAAAAACCCATCTGTTTCCACCGCAAAACCTTTCAGGGGATCGTTTGCAACAGTTTGGCACCATTTTTGAGTGAATTGCAAAACGTCAGATTTTTGCTGAAATTGTGACCGCGCGGCTTAGGGATTTTTTTAAAAAAAAGTTGTTCAGACCTTGCGGGAAAATTCTTTTTCAATGATAAAAAACCATCTGTTTCCACCGAAAAACATTTCAGGGGATCGTTTGCAACAGTTTGGCACCATTTTTGAGTGAATTGCAGAACGTCAGATTTTTGCTGAAATTGTGACCGCGCGGCTTAGAGATTTTTTCAAAAAAAAGTTGTTCAGACCTTGCGGGAAAATTCTTTTTCAATGATAAAAACCCATCTGTTTCCACCGCAAAACCTTTCAGGGGATCGTTTGCAACAGTTTGGCACCATTTTTGAGTGAATTGCAAAACGTCAGATTTTTGCTGAAATTGTGACCGCGCGGCTTAGGAATTTTTTTAAAAAAATGTTGTTCAGACCTTGCGGGAAAATTCTTTTTCAATGATAAAAACCCACCTGTTTCCACCGAAAAACCTTTCAGGGGATCGTTTGCAACAGTTTGGCACCATTTTTGAGTGAATTGCAGAACGTCAGATTTTTGCTGAAATTGTGAGCGCGCGGCTCAGAGATTTTTTCAAAAAAAAGTTGTTCAGACCTTGCGGGAAAATTCTTTTTCAATGATAAAAACCCATCTGTTTCCACCGCAAAACCTTTCAGGGGATCGTTTGCAACAGTTTGGCACCATTTTTGAGTGAATTGCAAAACGTCAGATTTTTGCTGAAATTGTGACCGCGCGGCTTAGGGATTTTTTTAAAAAAAAGTTGTTCAGACCTTGCGGGAAAATTCTTTTTCAATGATAAAAACCCATCTGTTTCCACCGCAAAACCTTTCAGGGGATCGTTTGCAACAGTTTGGCACCATTTTTGAGTGAATTGCAGAACGTCAGATTTTTGCTGAAATTGTGACCGCGCGGCTTAGAGATTTTTTCAAAAAAAAGTTGTTCAGACCTCGTGGGAAAATTCTTTTTCAATGATAAAAACCCATCTGTTTCCACCGCAAAACCTTTCAGGGGATCGTTTGCAACAGTTTGGCACCATTTTTGAGTGAATTGCAAAACGTCAGATTTTTGCTGAAATTGTGACCGCGCGGCTTAGGGTTTTTTTAAAAAAACTGTTGTTCAGACCTTGCGGGAAAATTCTTCTTCAATGATAAAAACCCACCTGTTTCCACGAAAAACCTTTCAGGGGATCGTTTGCAACAGTTTGGCACCATTTTTGAGTGAATTGCAGAACGTCAGATTTTTGCTGAAATTGTGACCGCGCGGCTTAGGGATTTTTTTAAAAAAAAGTTGTTCAGACCTCGAGGGCTAATTCTGTTTCGATGATAAAAACCCATCTGTTTCCACCGAAAAACCTTTCAGGGGATCGTTTGCAACAGTTTGGCACCATTTTTGAGTGAATTGCAGAACGTCAGGTTTTTGCTGAAATTGTGACCGCGCGGCTTAGGGATTTTTTTTTTAAAAAGTTGTTCAGACCTCGAGGGCTAATTCTGTTTCGATGATAAAAACCCATCTGTTTCCACCGAAAAACCTTTCAGGGGATCGTTTGCAACAGTTTGGCACCATTTTTGAGTGAATTGCAGAACGTCAGATTTTTGCTGAAATTGTGACCGCGCGGCTTAGGGATTTTGTCAAAAAAAAGTTGTTCAGACCTTGCGGGAAAATTCTGTTTCAATGATAAAAAAATCATCTGTTTCCACCGAAAAACCTTTCGGGGGATCGTTTGCAACAGTTTGGCACCATTTTTGAGTGAATTGCAGAACGTCGGATTTTTGCTGAAATTGTGACCGCGCGGCTTAGGGATTTTTTTTAAAAAAAGTTGTTCAGACCTCGAGGGCTAATTCTGTTTCGATGATAAAAACCCATCTGTTTCCACCCAAAAACCTTTCAGGGGATCGTTTGCAACAGTTTGGCACCATTTTTGAGTGAATTGCAGAACGTCAGATTTTTGCTGAAATTGTGACCGCGTGGCTTAGGGATTTTTTCAAAAAAAAGTTGTTCAGACCTTGCGGGAAAATTCTTTTTCAATGATAAAAACCCATCTGTTTCCACCGCAAAACCTTTCAGGGGATCGTTTGCAACAGTTTGGCACCATTTTTGAGTGACTTGCAAAACGTCAGATTTTTGCTGAAATTGTGACCGCACGGCTTAGGGATTTTGTCAAAAAAAAGTTGTTCAGACCTTGCGGGAAAATTCTGTTTCAATGATAAAAAATCATCTGTTTCCACCGAAAAACCTTTTAGGGGATCGTTTGCAACAGTTTGGCACCATTTTTGAGTGAATTGCAGAACGTCAGATTTTTGCTGAAATTGTGACCGCGCGGCTTAGGGATTTTTTTTAAAAAAAGTTGTTCAGACCTCGAGGGCTAATTCTGTTTCGATGATAAAAACCCATCTGTTTCCACCGAAAAACCTTTCAGGGGATCGTTTGCAACAGTTTGGCACCATTTTTGAGTGAATTGCAAAACGTCAGATTTTTGCTGAAATTGTGACCGCGCGGCTTAGGGATTTTTTTAAAAAAAAGTTGTTCAGACCTCGAGGGCTAATTCTGTTTCGATGATAAAAACCCATCTGTTTCCACCGAAAAACCTTTCAGGGGATCGTTTGCAACAGTTTGGCACCATTTTTGAGTGAATTGCAGAACGTCAGATTTTTGCTGAAATTGTGACCGCGCGGCTTAGAGATTTTTTCAAAAAAAAGTTGTTCAGACCTTGCGGGAAAATTCTTTTTCAATGATAAAAACCCATCTGTTTCCACCGCAAAACCTTTCAGGGGATCGTTTGCAACAGTTTGGCACCATTTTTGAGTGAATTGCAAAACGTCAGATTTTTGCTGAAATTGTGACCGCGCGGCTTAGAGATTTTTTCAAAAAAAAGTTGTTCAGACCTTGCGGGAAAATTCTTTTTCAATGATAAAAACCCATCTGTTTCCACCGCAAAACCTTTCAGGGGATCGTTTGCAACAGTTTGGCACCATTTTTGAGTGAATTGCAAAACGTCAGATTTTTGCTGGAATTGTGACCGCGCGGCTTAGGGATTTTTTCAAAAAAAAGTTGTTCAGACCTTGCGGGAAAATTCTTTTTCAATGATAAAAAACCATCTGTTTCCACCGAAAAACATTTCAGGGGATCGTTTGCAACAGTTTGGCACCATTTTTGAGTGAATTGCAGAACGTCAGATTTTTGCTGAAATTGTGACCGCGCGGCTTAGAGATTTTTTCAAAAAAAAGTTGTTCAGACCTTGCGGGAAAATTCTTTTTCAATGATAAAAACCCATCTGTTTCCACCGCAAAACCTTTCAGGGGATCGTTTGCAACAGTTTGGCACCATTTTTGAGTGAATTGCAAAACGTCAGATTTTTGCTGAAATTGTGACCGCGCGGCTTAGGGATTTTTTTTAAAAAAAGTTGTTCAGACCTCGAGGGCTAATTCTGTTTCGATGATAAAAACCCATCTGTTTCCACCGAAAAACCTTTCAGGGGATCGTTTGCAACAGTTTGGCACCATTTTTGAGTGAATTGCAGAACGTCAGATTTTTGCTGAAATTGTGACCGCGCGGCTTAGGGATTTTTTTTTAAAAAAGTTGTTCAGACCTCGAGGGCTAATTCTGTTTCGATGATAAAAACACATCTGTTTCCACCGAAAAACCTTTCAGGGGATCGTTTGCAACAGTTTGGCACCATTTTTGAGTGAATTGCAGAACGTCAGATTTTTGCTGAAATTGTAACCGCGCGGCTTAGAGATTTTTTCAAAAAAAAGTTGTTCAGACCTTGCGGGAAAATTCTTTTTCAATGATAAAAACCCATCTGTTTCCACCGCAAAACCTTTCAGGGGATCGTTTGCAACAGTTTGGCACCATTTTTGAGTGAATTGCAAAACGTCAGATTTTTGCTGAAATTGTGACCGCGCGGCTTAGAGATTTTTTCAAAAAAAAGTTGTTCGGACCTTGCGGGAAAATTCTTTTTCAATGATAAAAAACCATCTGTTTCCACCGAAATACATTTCAGGGGATCGTTTGCAACAGTTTGGCACCATTTTTGAGTGAATTGCAGAACGTCAGATTTTTGCTGAAATTGTGACCGCGCGGCTTAGAGATTTTTTCAAAAAAAAGTTGTTCAGACCTTGCGGGAAAATTCTTTTTCAATGATAAAAACCCATCTGTTTCCACCGCAAAACCTTTCAGGGGATCGTTTGCAACAGTTTGGCACCATTTTTGAGTGAATTGCAAAACGTCAGATTTTTGCTGAAATTGTGACCGCGCGGCTTAGGGATTTTTTCAAAAAAAAGTTGTTCAGACCTTGCGGGAAAATTCTTTTTCAATGATAAAAAACCATCTGTTTCCACCGAAAAACCTTTCAGGGGATCGTTTGCAACAGTGTGGCACCATTTTTGAGTGAATTGCAGAACGTCAGATTTTTGCTGAAATTGTGACCGCGCGGCTTAGGGATTTTTTTAAAAAAATGTTGTTCAGACCTTGCGGGAAAATTCTTTTTCAATGATAAAAACCCACCTGTTTCCACCGAAAAACCTTTCAGGGGATCGTTTGCAACAGTTTGGCACCATTTTTGAGTGAATTGCAAAACGTCAGATTTTTGCTGAAATTGTGACCGCGCGGCTTAGAGATTTTTTCAAAAAAAAGTTGTTCAGACCTTGCGGGAAAATTCTTTTTCAATGATAAAAACCCATCTGTTTCCACCGCAAAACCTTTCAGGGGATCGTTTGCAACAGTTTGGCACCATTTTTGAGTGAATTGCAAAACGTCAGATTTTTGCTGAAATTGTGACCGCGCGGCTTAGGGGTTTTTTTTAAAAAAAGTTGTTCAGACCTCGAGGGCTAATTCTGTTTCGATGATAAAAACCCACCTGTTTCCACGAAAAACGTTTCAGGGGATCGTTTGCAACAGTTTGGCACCATTTTTGAGTGATTTGCAGAACGTCAGGTTTTTGCTGAAATTGTGACCGCGCGGCTTAGGGATTTTTTTTAAAAAAAGTTGTTCAGACCTCGAGGGCTAATTCTGTTTCGATGATAAAAACCCATCTGTTTCCACCGAAAAACCTTTCAGGGGATCGTTTGCAACAGTTTGGCACCATTTTTGAGTGAATTGCAGAACGTCAGATTTTTGCTGAAATTGTGACCGCGCAGCTTAGGGATTTTTTCAAAAAAAAGTTGTTCAGACCTTGCGGGAAAATTCTTTTTCAATGATAAAAACCCATCTGTTTCCACCGCAAAACCTTTCAGGGGATCGTTTGCAACAGTTTGGCACCATTTTTGAGTGACTTGCAAAACGTCAGATTTTTGCTGAAATTGTGACCGCGCGGCTTAGGGATTTTTTTGAAAAAAAAGTTGTTCAGACCTCGAGGGCTAATTCTGTTTCAATGATAAAAACCCATCTGTTTCCACCGAAAAACCTTTCAGGGGATCGTTTGCAACAGTTTGGCACCATTTTTGAGTGAATTGCAGAACGTCAGATTTTTGCTGAAATTGTGACCGCGCGGTTTAGAGATTTTTTCAAAAAAAAGTTGTTCAGACCTTGCGGGAAAATTCTTTTTCAATGATAAAAACCCATCTGTTTCCACCGAAAAACCTTTCAGGGGATCGTTTGCAACAGTTTGGCACCATTTTTGAGTGAATTGCAGAACGTCAGATTTTTGCTGAAATTGTGACCGCGCGGCTTAGGGATTTTTTTAAAAAAATGTTGTTCAGACCTTGCGGGAAAATTCTTTTTCAATGATAAAAACCCACCTGTTTCCACCGAAAAACCTTTCAGGGGATCGTTTGCAACAGTTTGGCACCATTTTTGAGTGAATTGCAAAACGTCAGATTTTTGCTGAAATTGTGACCGCGCGGCTTAGAGATTTTTTCAAAAAAAAGTTGTTCAGACCTTGCGGGAAAATTCTTTTTCAATGATAAAAACCCATCTGTTTCCACCGCAAAACCTTTCAGGGGATCGTTTGCAACAGTTTGGCACCATTTTTGAGTGAATTGCAAAACGTCAGATTTTTGCTGAAATTGTGACCGCGCGGCTTAGGGGTTTTTTTTAAAAAAAGTTGTTCAGACCTCGAGGGCTAATTCTGTTTCGATGATAAAAACCCACCTGTTTCCACGAAAAACGTTTCAGGGGATCGTTTGCAACAGTTTGGCACCATTTTTGAGTGATTTGCAGAACGTCAGGTTTTTGCTGAAATTGTGACCGCGCGGCTTAGGGATTTTTTTTAAAAAAAGTTGTTCAGACCTCGAGGGCTAATTCTGTTTCGATGATAAAAACCCATCTGTTTCCACCGAAAAACCTTTCAGGGGATCGTTTGCAACAGTTTGGCACCATTTTTGAGTGAATTGCAGAACGTCAGATTTTTGCTGAAATTGTGACCGCGCGGCTTAGGGATTTTTTTTTAAAAAAGTTGTTCAGACCTCGAGGGCTAATTCTGTTTCGATGATAAAAACCCATCTGTTTCCACCGAAAAACCTTTCAGGGGATCGTTTGCAACAGTTTGGCACCATTTTTGAGTGAATTGCAGAACGTCAGGTTTTTGCTGAAATTGTGACCGCGCGGCTTAGGGATTTTTTTTAAAAAAAGTTGTTCAGACCTCGAGGGCTAATTCTGTTTCGATGATAAAAACCCATCTGTTTCCACCGAAAAACCTTTCAGGGGATCGTTTGCAACAGTTTGGCACCATTTTTGAGTGAATTGCAGAACGTCAGATTTTTGCTGAAATTGTGACCGCGCGGCTTAGGGATTTTGTCAAAAAAAAGTTGTTCAGACCTTGCGGGAAAATTCTGTTTCAATGATAAAAACCCATCTGTTTCCACCGCAAAACCTTTCAGGGGATCGTTTGCAACAGTTTGGCACCATTTTTGAGTGACTTGCAAAACGTCAGATTTTTGCTGAAATTGTGACCGCGCGGCTTAGGGATTTTTTCAAAAAAAAGTTGTTCAGACCTTGCGGGAAAATTCTTTTTCAATGATAAAAACCCATCTGTTTCCACCGCAAAACCTTTCAGGGGATCGTTTGCAACAGTTTGGCACCATTTTTGAGTGACTTGCAAAACGTCAGATTTTTGCTGAAATTGTGACCGCGCGGCTTAGGGATTTTGTCAAAAAAAAGTTGTTCAGACCTTGCGGGAAAATTCTGTTTCAATGATAAAAAAATCATCTGTTTCCACCGAAAAACCTTTCAGGGGATCGTTTGCAACAGTTTGGCACCATTTTTGAGTGAATTGCAGAACGTCGGATTTTTGCTGAAATTGTGACCGCGCGGCTTAGGGATTTTTTTTAAAAAAAGTTGTTCAGACCTCGAGGGCTAATTCTGTTTCGATGATAAAAACCCATCTGTTTCCACCCAAAAACCTTTCAGGGGATCGTTTGCAACAGTTTGGCACCATTTTTGAGTGAATTGCAGAACGTCAGATTTTTGCTGAAATTGTGACCGCGTGGCTTAGGGATTTTTTCAAAAAAAAGTTGTTCAGACCTTGCGGGAAAATTCTTTTTCAATGATAAAAACCCATCTGTTTCCACCGCAAAACCTTTCAGGGGATCGTTTGCAACAGTTTGGCACCATTTTTGAGTGACTTGCAAAACGTCAGATTTTTGCTGAAATTGTGACCGCGCGGCTTAGGGATTTTGTCAAAAAAAAGTTGTTCAGACCTTGCGGGAAAATTCTGTTTCAATGATAAAAAATCATCTGTTTCCACCGAAAAACCTTTTAGGGGATCGTTTGCAACAGTTTGGCACCATTTTTGAGTGAATTGCAGAACGTCAGATTTTTGCTGAAATTGTGACCGCGCGGCTTAGGGATTTTTTTTAAAAAAAGTTGTTCAGACCTCGAGGGCTAATTCTGTTTCGATGATAAAAACCCATCTGTTTCCACCGAAAAACCTTTCAGGGGATCGTTTGCAACAGTTTGGCACCATTTTTGAGTGAATTGCAAAACGTCAGATTTTTGCTGAAATTGTGACCGCGCGGCTTAGGGATTTTTTTTTAAAAAAGTTGTTCAGACCTCGAGGGCTAATTCTGTTTCGATGATAAAAACCCATCTGTTTCCACCGAAAAACCTTTCAGGGGATCGTTTGCAACAGTTTGGCACCATTTTTGAGTGAATTGCAAAACGTCAGATTTTTGCTGAAATTGTGACCGCGCGGCTTAGGGATTTTTTTTTAAAAAAGTTGTTCAGACCTCGAGGGCTAATTCTGTTTCGATGATAAAAACCCATCTGTTTCCACCGAAAAACCTTTCAGGGGATCGTTTGCAACAGTTTGGCACCATTTTTGAGTGAATTGCAGAACGTCAGATTTTTGCTGAAATTGTAACCGCGCGGCTTAGGGATTTTTTTTAAAAAAAGTTGTTCAGACCTCGAGGGCTAATTCTGTTTCGATGATAAAAACCCATCTGTTTCCACCGAAAAACCTTTCAGGGGATCGTTTGCAACAGTTTGGCACCATTTTTGAGTGAATTGCAGAACGTCAGATTTTTGCTGAAATTGTGACCGCGCGGCTTAGAGATTTTTTCAAAAAAAAGTTGTTCAGACCTTGCGGGAAAATTCTTTTTCAATGATAAAAACCCATCTGTTTCCACCGCAAAACCTTTCAGGGGATCGTTTGCAACAGTTTGGCACCATTTTTGAGTGAATTGCAAAACGTCAGATTTTTGCTGAAATTGTGACCGCGCGGCTTAGAGATTTTTTCAAAAAAAAGTTGTTCAGACCTTGCGGGAAAATTCTTTTTCAATGATAAAAACCCATCTGTTTCCACCGCAAAACCTTTCAGGGGATCGTTTGCAACAGTTTGGCACCATTTTTGAGTGACTTGCAAAACGTCAGATTTTTGCTGAAATTGTGACCGCGCGGCTTAGGGATTTTGTCAAAAAAAAGTTGTTCAGACCTTGCGGGAAAATTCTGTTTCAATGATAAAAAATCATCTGTTTCCACCGAAAAACCTTTTAGGGGATCGTTTGCAACAGTTTGGCACCATTTTTGAGTGAATTGCAGAACGTCAGATTTTTGCTGAAATTGTGACCGCGCGGCTTAGGGATTTTTTTTAAAAAAAGTTGTTCAGACCTCGAGGGCTAATTCTGTTTCGATGATAAAAACCCATCTGTTTCCACCGAAAAACCTTTCAGGGGATCGTTTGCAACAGTTTGGCACCATTTTTGAGTGAATTGCAAAACGTCAGATTTTTGCTGAAATTGTGACCGCGCGGCTTAGGGATTTTTTTTAAAAAAAGTTGTTCAGACCTCGAGGGCTAATTCTGTTTCGATGATAAAAACCCATCTGTTTCCACCGAAAAACCTTTCAGGGGATCGTTTGCAACAGTTTGGCACCATTTTTGAGTGAATTGCAGAATGTCATATTTTTGCTGAAATTGTGACCGCGCGGCTTAGGGATTTTTTTAAAAAAAAGTTGTTCAGACCTCGAGGGCTAATTCTGTTTCGATGATAAAAACCCATCTGTTTCCACCGAAAAACCTTTCAGGGGATCGTTTGCAACAGTTTGGCACCATTTTTGAGTGAATTGCAGAACGTCAGATTTTTGCTGAAATTGTGACCGCGCGGCTTAGAGATTTTTTCAAAAAAAAGTTGTTCAGACCTTGCGGGAAAATTCTTTTTCAATGATAAAAACCCATCTGTTTCCACCGCAAAACCTTTCAGGGGATCGTTTGCAACAGTTTGGCACCATTTTTGAGTGAATTGCAAAACGTCAGATTTTTGCTGAAATTGTGACCGCGCGGCTTAGAGATTTTTTCAAAAAAAAGTTGTTCAGACCTTGCGGGAAAATTCTTTTTCAATGATAAAAACCCATCTGTTTCCACCGCAAAACCTTTCAGGGGATCGTTTGCAACAGTTTGGCACCATTTTTGAGTGAATTGCAAAACGTCAGATTTTTGCTGGAATTGTGACCGCGCGGCTTAGGGATTTTTTCAAAAAAAAGTTGTTCAGACCTTGTGGGAAAATTCTTTTTCAATGATAAAAAACCATCTGTTTCCACCGAAAAACATTTCAGGGGATTGTTTGCAACAGTTTGGCACCATTTTTGAGTGAATTGCAGAACGTCAGATTTTTGCTGAAATTGTGACCGCGCGGCTTAGAGATTTTTTCAAAAAAAAGTTGTTCAGACCTTGCGGGAAAATTCTTTTTCAATGATAAAAACCCATCTGTTTCCACCGCAAAACCTTTCAGGGGATCGTTTGCAACAGTTTGGCACCATTTTTGAGTGAATTGCAAAACGTCAGATTTTTGCTGAAATTGTGACCGCGCGGCTTAGGGATTTTTTTAAAAAAAAGTTGTTCAGACCTCGAGGGCTAATTCTGTTTCGATGATAAAAACCCATCTGTTTCCACCGAAAAACCTTTCAGGGGATCGTTTGCAACAGTTTGGCACCATTTTTGAGTGAATTGCAGAACGTCAGATTTTTGCTGAAATTGTGACCGCGCGGCTTAGGGATTTTTTTTAAAAAAAGTTGTTCAGACCTCGAGGGCTAATTCTGTTTCGATGATAAAAACCCATCTGTTTCCACCGAAAAACCTTTCAGGGGATCGTTTGCAACAGTTTGGCACCATTTTTGAGTGAATTGCAGAACGTCAGATTTTTGCTGAAATTGTGACCGCGCGGCTTAGGGATTTTTTTTAAAAAAAGTTGTTCAGACCTCGAGGGCTAATTCTGTTTCGATGATAAAAACACATCTGTTTCCACCGAAAAACCTTTCAGGGGATCGTTTGCAACAGTTTGGCACCATTTTTGAGTGAATTGCAGAACGTCAGATTTTTGCTGAAATTGTGACCGCGCGGCTTAGAGATTTTTTCAAAAAAAAGTTGTTCAGACCTTGCGGGAAAATTCTTTTTCAATGATAAAAACCCATCTGTTTCCACCGCAAAACCTTTCAGGGGATCGTTTGCAACAGTTTGGCACCATTTTTGAGTGAATTGCAAAACGTCAGATTTTTGCTGAAATTGTGACCGCGCGGCTTAGGGATTTTTTTAAAAAAAAGTTGTTCAGACCTCGAGGGCTAATTCTGTTTCGATGATAAAAACCCATCTGTTTCCACCGAAAAACCTTTCAGGGGATCGTTTGCAACAGTTTGGCACCATTTTTGAGTGAATTGCAGAACGTCAGATTTTTGCTGAAATTGTGACCGCGCGGCTTAGGGATTTTTTTTAAAAAAAGTTGTTCAGACCTCGAGGGCTAATTCTGTTTCGATGATAAAAACCCATCTGTTTCCACCGAAAAACCTTTCAGGGGATCGTTTGCAACAGTTTGGCACCATTTTTGAGTGAATTGCAGAACGTCAGATTTTTGCTGAAATTGTGACCGCGCGGCTTAGGGATTTTTTTTAAAAAAAGTTGTTCAGACCTCGAGGGCTAATTCTGTTTCGATGATAAAAACACATCTGTTTCCACCGAAAAACCTTTCAGGGGATCGTTTGCAACAGTTTGGCACCATTTTTGAGTGAATTGCAGAACGTCAGATTTTTGCTGAAATTGTAACCGCGCGGCTTAGAGATTTTTTCAAAAAAAAGTTGTTCAGACCTTGCGGGAAAATTCTTTTTCAATGATAAAAACCCATCTGTTTCCACCGCAAAACCTTTCAGGGGATCGTTTGCAACAGTTTGGCACCATTTTTGAGTGAATTGCAAAACGTCAGATTTTTGCTGAAATTGTGACCGCGCGGCTTAGAGATTTTTTCAAAAAAAAGTTGTTCGGACCTTGCGGGAAAATTCTTTTTCAATGATAAAAAACCATCTGTTTCCACCGAAATACATTTCAGGGGATCGTTTGCAACAGTTTGGCACCATTTTTGAGTGAATTGCAGAACGTCAGATTTTTGCTGAAATTGTAACCGCGCGGCTTAGAGATTTTTTCAAAAAAAAGTTGTTCAGACCTTGCGGGAAAATTCTTTTTCAATGATAAAAACCCATCTGTTTCCACCGCAAAACCTTTCAGGGGATCGTTTGCAACAGTTTGGCACCATTTTTGAGTGACTTGCAAAACGTCAGATTTTTGCTGAAATTGTGACCGCGCGGCTTAGGGATTTTGTCAAAAAAAAGTTGTTCAGACCTTGCGGGAAAATTCTGTTTCAATGATAAAAAATCATCTGTTTCCACCGAAAAACCTTTTAGGGGATCGTTTGCAACAGTTTGGCACCATTTTTGAGTGAATTGCAGAACGTCAGATTTTTGCTGAAATTGTGACCGCGCGGCTTAGGGATTTTTTTTAAAAAAAGTTGTTCAGACCTCGAGGGCTAATTCTGTTTCGATGATAAAAACCCATCTGTTTCCACCGAAAAACCTTTCAGGGGATCGTTTGCAACAGTTTGGCACCATTTTTGAGTGAATTGCAAAACGTCAGATTTTTGCTGAAATTGTGACCGCGCGGCTTAGGGATTTTTTTTTTAAAAAGTTGTTCAGACCTCGAGGGCTAATTCTGTTTCGATGATAAAAACCCATCTGTTTCCACCGAAAAACCTTTCAGGGGATCGTTTGCAACAGTTTGGCACCATTTTTGAGTGAATTGCAAAACGTCAGATTTTTGCTGAAATTGTGACCGCGCGGCTTAGGGATTTTTTTTTAAAAAAGTTGTTCAGACCTCGAGGGCTAATTCTGTTTCGATGATAAAAACCCATCTGTTTCCACCGAAAAACCTTTCAGGGGATCGTTTGCAACAGTTTGGCACCATTTTTGAGTGAATTGCAGAACGTCAGATTTTTGCTGAAATTGTAACCGCGCGGCTTAGGGATTTTTTTTTAAAAAAGTTGTTCAGACCTCGAGGGCTAATTCTGTTTCGATGATAAAAACCCATCTGTTTCCACCGAAAAACCTTTCAGGGGATCGTTTGCAACAGTTTGGCACCATTTTTGAGTGAATTGCAGAACGTCAGATTTTTGCTGAAATTGTGACCGCGCGGCTTAGAGATTTTTTCAAAAAAAAGTTGTTCAGACCTTGCGGGAAAATTCTTTTTCAATGATAAAAACCCATCTGTTTCCACCGCAAAACCTTTCAGGGGATCGTTTGCAACAGTTTGGCACCATTTTTGAGTGAATTGCAAAACGTCAGATTTTTGCTGAAATTGTGACCGCGCGGCTTAGAGATTTTTTCAAAAAAAAGTTGTTCAGACCTTGCGGGAAAATTCTTTTTCAATGATAAAAACCCATCTGTTTCCACCGCAAAACCTTTCAGGGGATCGTTTGCAACAGTTTGGCACCATTTTTGAGTGACTTGCAAAACGTCAGATTTTTGCTGAAATTGTGACCGCGCGGCTTAGGGATTTTGTCAAAAAAAAGTTGTTCAGACCTTGCGGGAAAATTCTGTTTCAATGATAAAAAATCATCTGTTTCCACCGAAAAACCTTTTAGGGGATCGTTTGCAACAGTTTGGCACCATTTTTGAGTGAATTGCAGAACGTCAGATTTTTGCTGAAATTGTGACCGCGCGGCTTAGGGATTTTTTTTAAAAAAAGTTGTTCAGACCTCGAGGGCTAATTCTGTTTCGATGATAAAAACCCATCTGTTTCCACCGAAAAACCTTTCAGGGGATCGTTTGCAACAGTTTGGCACCATTTTTGAGTGAATTGCAAAACGTCAGATTTTTGCTGAAATTGTGACCGCGCGGCTTAGGGATTTTTTTTTAAAAAAGTTGTTCAGACCTCGAGGGCTAATTCTGTTTCGATGATAAAAACCCATCTGTTTCCACCGAAAAACCTTTCAGGGGATCGTTTGCAACAGTTTGGCACCATTTTTGAGTGAATTGCAGAATGTCATATTTTTGCTGAAATTGTGACCGCGCGGCTTAGGGATTTTTTTTTAAAAAAGTTGTTCAGACCTCGAGGGCTAATTCTGTTTCGATGATAAAAACACATCTGTTTCCACCGAAAAACCTTTCAGGGGATCGTTTGCAACAGTTTGGCACCATTTTTGAGTGAATTGCAGAACGTCAGATTTTTGCTGAAATTGTAACCGCGCGGCTTAGGGATTTTTTTAAAAAAAAGTTGTTCAGACCTCGAGGGCTAATTCTGTTTCGATGATAAAAACCCATCTGTTTCCACCGAAAAACCTTTCAGGGGATCGTTTGCAACAGTTTGGCACCATTTTTGAGTGAATTGCAGAACGTCAGATTTTTGCTGAAATTGTGACCGCGCGGCTTAGAGATTTTTTCAAAAAAAAGTTGTTCAGACCTTGCGGGAAAATTCTTTTTCAATGATAAAAACCCATCTGTTTCCACCGCAAAACCTTTCAGGGGATCGTTTGCAACAGTTTGGCACCATTTTTGAGTGAATTGCAAAACGTCAGATTTTTGCTGAAATTGTGACCGCGCGGCTTAGAGATTTTTTCAAAAAAAAGTTGTTCAGACCTTGCGGGAAAATTCTTTTTCAATGATAAAAACCCATCTGTTTCCACCGCAAAACCTTTCAGGGGATCGTTTGCAACAGTTTGGCACCATTTTTGAGTGAATTGCAAAACGTCAGATTTTTGCTGGAATTGTGACCGCGCGGCTTAGGGATTTTTTCAAAAAAAAGTTGTTCAGACCTTGTGGGAAAATTCTTTTTCAATGATAAAAAACCATCTGTTTCCACCGAAAAACATTTCAGGGGATTGTTTGCAACAGTTTGGCACCATTTTTGAGTGAATTGCAGAACGTCAGATTTTTGCTGAAATTGTGACCGCGCGGCTTAGAGATTTTTTCAAAAAAAAGTTGTTCAGACCTTGCGGGAAAATTCTTTTTCAATGATAAAAACCCATCTGTTTCCACCGCAAAACCTTTCAGGGGATCGTTTGCAACAGTTTGGCACCATTTTTGAGTGAATTGCAAAACGTCAGATTTTTGCTGAAATTGTGACCGCGCGGCTTAGGGATTTTTTTAAAAAAAAGTTGTTCAGACCTCGAGGGCTAATTCTGTTTCGATGATAAAAACCCATCTGTTTCCACCGAAAAACCTTTCAGGGGATCGTTTGCAACAGTTTGGCACCATTTTTGAGTGAATTGCAGAACGTCAGATTTTTGCTGAAATTGTGACCGCGCGGCTTAGGGATTTTTTTTAAAAAAAGTTGTTCAGACCTCGAGGGCTAATTCTGTTTCGATGATAAAAACCCATCTGTTTCCACCGAAAAACCTTTCAGGGGATCGTTTGCAACAGTTTGGCACCATTTTTGAGTGAATTGCAGAACGTCAGATTTTTGCTGAAATTGTGACCGCGCGGCTTAGGGATTTTTTTTAAAAAAAGTTGTTCAGACCTCGAGGGCTAATTCTGTTTCGATGATAAAAACACATCTGTTTCCACCGAAAAACCTTTCAGGGGATCGTTTGCAACAGTTTGGCACCATTTTTGAGTGAATTGCAGAACGTCAGATTTTTGCTGAAATTGTAACCGCGCGGCTTAGAGATTTTTTCAAAAAAAAGTTGTTCAGACCTTGCGGGAAAATTCTTTTTCAATGATAAAAACCCATCTGTTTCCACCGCAAAACCTTTCAGGGGATCGTTTGCAACAGTTTGGCACCATTTTTGAGTGAATTGCAAAACGTCAGATTTTTGCTGAAATTGTGACCGCGCGGCTTAGAGATTTTTTCAAAAAAAAGTTGTTCGGACCTTGCGGGAAAATTCTTTTTCAATGATAAAAAACCATCTGTTTCCACCGAAATACATTTCAGGGGATCGTTTGCAACAGTTTGGCACCATTTTTGAGTGAATTGCAGAACGTCAGATTTTTGCTGAAATTGTGACCGCGCGGCTTAGAGATTTTTTCAAAAAAAAGTTGTTCAGACCTTGCGGGAAAATTCTTTTTCAATGATAAAAACCCATCTGTTTCCACCGCAAAACCTTTCAGGGGATCGTTTGCAACAGTTTGGCACCAATTTTGAGTGAATTGCAAAACGTCAGATTTTTGCTGAAATTGTGACCGCGCGGCTTAGAGATTTTTTCAAAAAAAAGTTGTTCAGACCTTGCGGGAAAATTCTTTTTCAATGATAAAAACCCATCTGTTTCCACCGCAAAACCTTTCAGGGGATCGTTTGCAACAGTTTGGCACCATTTTTGAGTGAATTGCAAAACGTCAGATTTTTGCTGAAATTGTGACCGCGCGGCTTAGGGGTTTTTTTAAAAAAAAGTTGTTCAGACCTCGAGGGCTAATTCTGTTTCGATGATAAAAACCCACCTGTTTCCACGAAAAACGTTTCAGGGGATCGTTTGCAACAGTTTGGCACCATTTTTGAGTGATTTGCAGAACGTCAGGTTTTTGCTGAAATTGTGACCGCGCGGCTTAGGGATTTTTTTTAAAAAAAGTTGTTCAGACCTCGAGGGCTAATTCTGTTTCGATGATAAAAACCCATCTGTTTCCACCGAAAAACCTTTCAGGGGATCGTTTGCAACAGTTTGGCACCATTTTTGAGTGAATTGCAGAACGTCAGATTTTTGCTGAAATTGTGACCGCGCAGCTTAGGGATTTTTTCAAAAAAAAGTTGTTCAGACCTTGCGGGAAAATTCTTTTTCAATGATAAAAACCCATCTGTTTCCACCGCAAAACCTTTCAGGGGATCGTTTGCAACAGTTTGGCACCATTTTTGAGTGACTTGCAAAACGTCAGATTTTTGCTGAAATTGTGACCGCGCGGCTTAGGGATTTTTTCAAAAAAAAGTTGTTCAGACCTTGCGGGAAAATTCTTTTTCAATGATAAAAAACCATCTGTTTCCACCGAAAAACCTTTCAGGGGATCGTTTGCAACAGTTTGGCACCATTTTTGAGTGAATTGCAGAACGTCAGATTTTTGCTGAAATTGTGACCGCGCGGCTTAGGGATTTTTTTTTAAAAAAAGTTGTTCAGACCTCGAGGGCTAATTCTGTTTCAATGATAAAAACCCATCTGTTTCCACCGAAAAACCTTTCAGGGGATCGTTTGCAACAGTTTGGCACCATTTTTGAGTGAATTGCAGAACGTCAGATTTTTGCTGAAATTGTGACCGCGCGGTTTAGAGATTTTTTCAAAAAAAAGTTGTTCAGACCTTGCGGGAAAATTCTTTTTCAATGATAAAAACCCATCTGTTTCCACCGAAAAACCTTTCAGGGGATCGTTTGCAACAGTTTGGCACCATTTTTGAGTGAATTGCAAAACGTCAGATTTTTGCTGAAATTGTGACCGTGCGGCTTAGGGATTTTTTAAAAAAAATGTTGTTCAGACCTTGCGGGAAAATTCTTTTTCAATGATAAAAACCCACCTGTTTCCACCGAAAAACCTTTCAGGGGATCGTTTGCAACAGTTTGGCACCATTTTTGAGTGAATTGCAGAACGTCAGATTTTTGCTGAAATTGTGACCGCGCGGCTTAGAGATTTTTTCAAAAAAAAGTTGTTCAGACCTTGCGGGAAAATTCTTTTTCAATGATAAAAACCCATCTGTTTCCACCGCAAAACCTTTCAGGGGATCGTTTGCAACAGTTTGGCACCATTTTTGAGTGAATTGCAAAACGTCAGATTTTTGCTGAAATTGTGACCGCGCGGCTTAGGGGTTTTTTTTTAAAAAAAGTTGTTCAGACCTTGCGGGAAAATTCTTTTTCAATGATAAAAACCCACCTGTTTCCACGAAAAACGTTTCAGGGAATCGTTTGCAACAGTTTGGCACCATTTTTGAGTGATTTGCAGAACGTCAGGTTTTTGCTGAAATTGTGACCGCGCGGCTTAGGGATTTTTTTTAAAAAAAGTTGTTCAGACCTCGAGGGCTAATTCTGTTTCGATGATAAAAACCCATCTGTTTCCACCGAAAAACCTTTCAGGGGATCGTTTGCAACAGTTTGGCACCATTTTTGAGTGAATTGCAGAACGTCAGATTTTTGCTGAAATTGTGACCGCGCAGCTTAGGGATTTTTTCAAAAAAAAGTTGTTCAGACCTTGCGGGAAAATTCTTTTTCAATGATAAAAACCCATCTGTTTCCACCGCAAAACCTTTCAGGGGATCGTTTGCAACAGTTTGGCACCATTTTTGAGTGACTTGCAAAACGTCAGATTTTTGCTGAAATTGTGACCGCGCGGCTTAGGGATTTTTTCAAAAAAAAGTTGTTCAGACCTTGCGGGAAAATTCTTTTTCAATGATAAAAAACCATCTGTTTCCACCGAAAAACCTTTCAGGGGATCGTTTGCAACAGTTTGGCACCATTTTTGAGTGAATTGCAGAACGTCAGATTTTTGCTGAAATTGTGACCGCGCGGCTTAGGGATTTTTTTTAAAAAAAGTTGTTCAGACCTCGAGGGCTAATTCTGTTTCAATGATAAAAACCCATCTGTTTCCACCGAAAAACCTTTCAGGGGATCGTTTGCAACAGTTTGGCACCATTTTTGAGTGAATTGCAGAACGTCAGATTTTTGCTGAAATTGTGACCGCGCGGCTTAGGGATTTTTTTAAAAAAAAGTTGTTCAGACCTCGAGGGCTAATTCTGTTTCGATGATAAAAACCCATCTGTTTCCACCGAAAAACCTTTCAGGGGATCGTTTGCAACAGTTTGGCACCATTTTTGAGTGAATTGCAGAACGTCAGATTTTTGCTGAAATTGTGACCGCGCGGCTTAGAGATTTTTTCAAAAAAAAGTTGTTCAGACCTTGCGGGAAAATTCTTTTTCAATGATAAAAACCCATCTGTTTCCACCGCAAAACCTTTCAGGGGATCGTTTGCAACAGTTTGGCACCATTTTTGAGTGACTTGCAAAACGTCAGATTTTTGCTGAAATTGTGACCGCGCGGCTTAGGGATTTTTTCAAAAAAAAGTTGTTCAGACCTTGCGGGAAAATTCTTTTTCAATGATAAAAAACCATCTGTTTCCACCGAAAAACCTTTCAGGGGATCGTTTGCAACAGTTTGGCACCATTTTTGAGTGAATTGCAGAACGTCAGATTTTTGCTGAAATTGTGACCGCGCGGCTTAGGGATTTTTTTAAAAAAAAGTTGTTCAGACCTCGAGGGCTAATTCTGTTTCAATGATAAAAACCCATCTGTTTCCACCGAAAAACCTTTCAGGGGATCGTTTGCAACAGTTTGGCACCATTTTTGAGTGAATTGCAGAACGTCAGATTTTTGCTGAAATTGTGACCGCGCGGCTTAGGGATTTTTTTTAAAAAAAGTTGTTCAGACCTCGAGGGCTAATTCTGTTTCGATGATAAAAACCCATCTGTTTCCACCGAAAAACCTTTCAGGGGATCGTTTGCAACAGTTTGGCACCATTTTTGAGTGAATTGCAGAACGTCAGATTTTTGCTGAAATTGTGACCGCGCGGCTTAGAGATTTTTTCAAAAAAAAGTTGTTCAGACCTTGCGGGAAAATTCTTTTTCAATGATAAAAACCCATCTGTTTCCACCGCAAAACCTTTCAGGGGATCGTTTGCAACAGTTTGGCACCATTTTTGAGTGAATTGCAAAACGTCAGATTTTTGCTGAAATTGTGACCGCGCGGCTTAGGGATTTTTTTAAAAAAAAGTTGTTCAGACCTTGCGGGAAAATTCTTTTTCAATGATAAAAAACCATCTGTTTCCACCGAAAAACATTTCAGGGGATCGTTTGCAACAGTTTGGCACCATTTTTGAGTGAATTGCAGAACGTCAGATTTTTGCTGAAATTGTGACCGCGCGGCTTAGAGATTTTTTCAAAAAAAAGTTGTTCAGACCTTGCGGGAAAATTCTTTTTCAATGATAAAAACCCATCTGTTTCCACCGCAAAAACTTTCAGGGGATCGTTTGCAACAGTTTGGCACCATTTTTGAGTGAATTGCAAAACGTCAGATTTTTGCTGAAATTGTGACCGCGCGGCTTAGGAATTTTTTTTAAAAAATGTTGTTCAGACCTTGCGGGAAAATTCTTTTTCAATGATAAAAACCCACCTGTTTCCACCGAAAAACCTTTCAGGGGATCGTTTGCAACAGTTTGGCACCATTTTTGAGTGAATTGCAGAACGTCAGATTTTTGCTGAAATTGTGACCGCGCGGCTTAGGGATTTTTTTTAAAAAAAGTTGTTCAGACCTCGAGGGCTAATTCTGTTTCGATGATAAAAACCCATCTGTTTCCACCGAAAAACCTTTCAGGGGATCGTTTGCAACAGTTTGGCACCATTTTTGAGTGAATTGCAAAACGTCAGATTTTTGCTGAAATTGTGACCGCGCGGCTTAGGGATTTTTTTTTAAAAAAGTTGTTCAGACCTCGAGGGCTAATTCTGTTTCGATGATAAAAACCCATCTGTTTCCACCGAAAAACCTTTCAGGGGATCGTTTGCAACAGTTTGGCACCATTTTTGAGTGAATTGCAGAACGTCATATTTTTGCTGAAATTGTGACCGCGCGGCTTAGGGATTTTTTTAAAAAAAAGTTGTTCAGACCTCGAGGGCTAATTCTGTTTCGATGATAAAAACACATCTGTTTCCACCGAAAAACCTTTCAGGGGATCGTTTGCAACAGTTTGGCACCATTTTTGAGTGAATTGCAGAACGTCAGATTTTTGCTGAAATTGTAACCGCGCGGCTTAGGGATTTTTTTAAAAAAAAGTTGTTCAGACCTCGAGGGCTAATTCTGTTTCGATGATAAAAACCCATCTGTTTCCACCGAAAAACCTTTCAGGGGATCGTTTGCAACAGTTTGGCACCATTTTTGAGTGAATTGCAGAACGTCAGATTTTTGCTGAAATTGTGACCGCGCGGCTTAGAGATTTTTTCAAAAAAAAGTTGTTCAGACCTTGCGGGAAAATTCTTTTTCAATGATAAAAACCCATCTGTTTCCACCGCAAAACCTTTCAGGGGATCGTTTGCAACAGTTTGGCACCATTTTTGAGTGAATTGCAAAACGTCAGATTTTTGCTGAAATTGTGACCGCGCGGCTTAGAGATTTTTTCAAAAAAAAGTTGTTCAGACCTTGCGGGAAAATTCTTTTTCAATGATAAAAACCCATCTGTTTCCACCGCAAAACCTTTCAGGGGATCGTTTGCAACAGTTTGGCACCATTTTTGAGTGAATTGCAAAACGTCAGATTTTTGCTGGAATTGTGACCGCGCGGCTTAGGGATTTTTTCAAAAAAAAGTTGTTCAGACCTTGCGGGAAAATTCTTTTTCAATGATAAAAAACCATCTGTTTCCACCGAAAAACATTTCAGGGGATTGTTTGCAACAGTTTGGCACCATTTTTGAGTGAATTGCAGAACGTCAGATTTTTGCTGAAATTGTGACCGCGCGGCTTAGAGATTTTTTCAAAAAAAAGTTGTTCAGACCTTGCGGGAAAATTCTTTTTCAATGATAAAAACCCATCTGTTTCCACCGCAAAACCTTTCAGGGGATCGTTTGCAACAGTTTGGCACCATTTTTGAGTGAATTGCAAAACGTCAGATTTTTGCTGAAATTGTGACCGCGCGGCTTAGGGATTTTTTTTAAAAAAAGTTGTTCAGACCTCGAGGGCTAATTCTGTTTCGATGATAAAAACCCATCTGTTTCCACCGAAAAACCTTTCAGGGGATCGTTTGCAACAGTTTGGCACCGTTTTTGAGTGAATTGCAGAACGTCAGATTTTTGCTGAAATTGTGACCGCGCGGCTTAGGGATTTTTTTTTAAAAAAGTTGTTCAGACCTCGAGGGCTAATTCTGTTTCGATGATAAAAACACATCTGTTTCCACCGAAAAACCTTTCAGGGGATCGTTTGCAACAGTTTGGCACCATTTTTGAGTGAATTGCAGAACGTCAGATTTTTGCTGAAATTGTAACCGCGCGGCTTAGAGATTTTTTCAAAAAAAAGTTGTTCAGACCTTGCGGGAAAATTCTTTTTCAATGATAAAAAACCATCTGTTTCCACCGCAAAACCTTTCAGGGGATCGTTTGCAACAGTTTGGCACCATTTTTGAGTGAATTGCAAAACGTCAGATTTTTGCTGAAATTGTGACCGCGCGGCTTAGAGATTTTTTCAAAAAAAAGTTGTTCGGACCTTGCGGGAAAATTCTTTTTCAATGATAAAAAACCATCTGTTTCCACCGAAATACATTTCAGGGGATCGTTTGCAACAGTTTGGCACCATTTTTGAGTGAATTGCAGAACGTCAGATTTTTGCTGAAATTGTGACCGCGCGGCTTAGAGATTTTTTCAAAAAAAAGTTGTTCAGACCTTGCGGGAAAATTCTTTTTCAATGATAAAAACCCATCTGTTTCCACCGCAAAACCTTTCAGGGGATCGTTTGCAACAGTTTGGCACCAATTTTGAGTGAATTGCAAAACGTCAGATTTTTGCTGAAATTGTGACCGCGCGGCTTAGAGATTTTTTCAAAAAAAAGTTGTTCAGACCTTGCGGGAAAATTCTTTTTCAATGATAAAAACCCATCTGTTTCCACCGCAAAACCTTTCAGGGGATCGTTTGCAACAGTTTGGCACCATTTTTGAGTGAATTGCAAAACGTCAGATTTTTGCTGAAATTGTGACCGCGCGGCTTAGGGGTTTTTTAAAAAAAAAGTTGTTCAGACCTCGAGGGCTAATTCTGTTTCGATGATAAAAACCCACCTGTTTCCACGAAAAACGTTTCAGGGGATCGTTTGCAACAGTTTGGCACCATTTTTGAGTGATTTGCAGAACGTCAGGTTTTTGCTGAAATTGTGACCGCGCGGCTTAGGGATTTTTTTAAAAAAAAGTTGTTCAGACCTCGAGGGCTAATTCTGTTTCGATGATAAAAACCCATCTGTTTCCACCGAAAAACCTTTCAGGGGATCGTTTGCAACAGTTTGGCACCATTTTTGAGTGAATTGCAGAACGTCAGATTTTTGCTGAAATTGTGACCGCGCAGCTTAGGGATTTTTTCAAAAAAAAGTTGTTCAGACCTTGCGGGAAAATTCTTTTTCAATGATAAAAACCCATCTGTTTCCACCGCAAAACCTTTCAGGGTATCGTTTGCAACAGTTTGGCACCATTTTTGAGTGACTTGCAAAACGTCAGATTTTTGCTGAAATTGTGACCGCGCGGCTTAGGGATTTTTTCAAAAAAAAGTTGTTCAGACCTTGCGGGAAAATTCTTTTTCAATGATAAAAAACCATCTGTTTCCACCGAAAAACCTTTCAGGGGATCGTTTGCAACAGTTTGGCACCATTTTTGAGTGAATTGCAGAACGTCAGATTTTTGCTGAAATTGTGACCGCGCGGCTTAGGGATTTTTTTAAAAAAAGTTGTTCAGACCTCGAGGGCTAATTCTGTTTCAATGATAAAAACCCATCTGTTTCCACCGCAAAACCTTTCAGGGGATCGTTTGCAACAGTTTGGCACCATTTTTGAGTGAATTGCAAAACGTCAGATTTTTGCTGAAATTGTGACCGCGCGGCTTAGAGATTTTTTCAAAAAAAAGTTGTTCGGACCTTGCGGGAAAATTCTTTTTCAATGATAAAAAACCATCTGTTTCCACCGAAATACATTTCAGGGGATCGTTTGCAACAGTTTGGCACCATTTTTGAGTGAATTGCAGAACGTCAGATTTTTGCTGAAATTGTGACCGCGCGGCTTAGAGATTTTTTCAAAAAAAAGTTGTTCAGACCTTGCGGGAAAATTCTTTTTCAATGATAAAAAACCATCTGTTTCCACCGCAAAACCTTTCAGGGGATCGTTTGCAACAGTTTGGCACCAATTTTGAGTGAATTGCAAAACGTCAGATTTTTGCTGAAATTGTGACCGCGCGGCTTAGAGATTTTTTCAAAAAAAAGTTGTTCAGACCTTGCGCGAAAATTCTTTTTCAATGATAAAAACCCATCTGTTTCCACCGCAAAACCTTTCAGGGGATCGTTTGCAACAGTTTGGCACCATTTTTGAGTGAATTGCAAAACGTCAGATTTTTGCTGAAATTGTGACCGCGCGGCTTAGGGGTTTTTTAAAAAAAAAGTTGTTCAGACCTCGAGGGCTAATTCTGTTTCGATGATAAAAACCCACCTGTTTCCACGAAAAACGTTTCAGGGGATCGTTTGCAACAGTTTGGCACCATTTTTGAGTGATTTGCAGAACGTCAGGTTTTTGCTGAAATTGTGACCGCGCGGCTTAGGGATTTTTTTTAAAAAAAGTTGTTCAGACCTCGAGGGCTAATTCTGTTTCGATGATAAAAACCCATCTGTTTCCACCGAAAAACCTTTCAGGGGATCGTTTGCAACAGTTTGGCACCATTTTTGAGTGAATTGCAGAACGTCAGATTTTTGCTGAAATTGTGACCGCGCAGCTTAGGGATTTTTTCAAAAAAAAGTTGTTCAGACCTTGCGGGAAAATTCTTTTTCAATGATAAAAACCCATCTGTTTCCACCGCAAAACCTTTCAGGGGATCGTTTGCAACAGTTTGGCACCATTTTTGAGTGACTTGCAAAACGTCAGATTTTTGCTGAAATTGTGACCGCGCGGCTTAGGGATTTTTTCAAAAAAAAGTTGTTCAGACCTTGCGGGAAAATTCTTTTTCAATGATAAAAAACCATCTGTTTCCACCGAAAAACCTTTCAGGGGATCGTTTGCAACAGTTTGGCACCATTTTTGAGTGAATTGCAGAACGTCAGATTTTTGCTGAAATTGTGACCGCGCGGCTTAGGGATTTTTTTAAAAAAAAGTTGTTCAGACCTCGAGGGCTAATTCTGTTTCAATGATAAAAACCCATCTGTTTCCACCGAAAAACCTTTCAGGGGATCGTTTGCAACAGTTTGGCACCATTTTTGAGTGAATTGCAGAACGTCAGATTTTTGCTGAAATTGTGACCGCGCGGTTTAGAGATTTTTTCAAAAAAAAGTTGTTCAGACCTTGCGGGAAAATTCTTTTTCAATGATAAAAACCCATCTGTTTCCACCGAAAAACCTTTCAGGGGATCGTTTGCAACAGTTTGGCACCATTTTTGAGTGAATTGCAAAACGTCAGATTTTTGCTGAAATTGTGACCGCGCGGCTTAGGGATTTTTTAAAAAAAATGTTGTTCAGACCTTGCGGGAAAATTCTTTTTCAATGATAAAAACCCACCTGTTTCCACCGAAAAACCTTTCAGGGGATCGTTTGCAACAGTTTGGCACCATTTTTGAGTGAATTGCAGAACGTCAGATTTTTGCTGAAATTGTGACCGCGCGGCTTAGAGATTTTTTCAAAAAAAAGTTGTTCAGACCTTGCGGGAAAATTCTTTTTCAATGATAAAAACCCATCTGTTTCCACCGCAAAACCTTTCAGGGGATCGTTTGCAACAGTTTGGCACCATTTTTGAGTGAATTGCAAAACGTCAGATTTTTGCTGAAATTGTGACCGCGCGGCTTAGGGGTTTTTTTTAAAAAAAAGTTGTTCAGACCTTGCGGGAAAATTCTTTTTCAATGATAAAAAACCATCTGTTTCCACGAAAAACGTTTCAGGGGATCGTTTGCAACAGTTTGGCACCATTTTTGAGTGATTTGCAGAACGTCAGGTTTTTGCTGAAATTGTGACCGCGCGGCTTAGGGATTTTTTTTAAAAAAAGTTGTTCAGACCTCGAGGGCTAATTCTGTTTCGATGATAAAAACCCATCTGTTTCCACCGAAAAACCTTTCAGGGGATCGTTTGCAACAGTTTGGCACCATTTTTGAGTGAATTGCAGAACGTCAGATTTTTGCTGAAATTGTGACCGCGCAGCTTAGGGATTTTTTCAAAAAAAAGTTGTTCAGACCTTGCGGGAAAATTCTTTTTCAATGATAAAAACCCATCTGTTTCCACCGCAAAACCTTTCAGGGGATCGTTTGCAACAGTTTGGCACCATTTTTGAGTGACTTGCAAAACGTCAGATTTTTGCTGAAATTGTGACCGCGCGGCTTAGGGATTTTTTCAAAAAAAAGTTGTTCAGACCTTGCGGGAAAATTCTTTTTCAATGATAAAAAACCATCTCTTTCCACCGAAAAACCTTTCAGGGGATCGTTTGCAACAGTTTGGCACCATTTTTGAGTGAATTGCAGAACGTCAGATTTTTGCTGAAATTGTGACCGCGCGGCTTAGGGATTTTTTTTAAAAAAAGTTGTTCAGACCTCGAGGGCTAATTCTGTTTCAATGATAAAAACCCATCTGTTTCCACCGAAAAACCTTTCAGGGGATCGTTTGCAACAGTTTGGCACCATTTTTGAGTGAATTGCAGAACGTCAGATTTTTGCTGAAATTGTGACCGCGCGGCTTAGGGATTTTTTTTAAAAAAAGTTGTTCAGACCTCGAGGGCTAATTCTGTTTCGATGATAAAAACCCATCTGTTTCCACCGAAAAACCTTTCAGGGGATCGTTTGCAACAGTTTGGCACCATTTTTGAGTGAATTGCAGAACGTCAGATTTTTGCTGAAATTGTGACCGCGCGGCTTAGAGATTTTTTCAAAAAAAAGTTGTTCAGACCTTGCGGGAAAATTCTTTTTCAATGATAAAAACCCATCTGTTTCCACCGCAAAACCTTTCAGGGGATCGTTTGCAACAGTTTGGCACCATTTTTGAGTGACTTGCAAAACGTCAGATTTTTGCTGAAATTGTGACCGCGCGGCTTAGGGATTTTTTCAAAAAAAAGTTGTTCAGACCTTGCGGGAAAATTCTTTTTCAATGATAAAAAACCATCTGTTTCCACCGAAAAACCTTTCAGGGGATCGTTTGCAACAGTTTGGCACCATTTTTGAGTGAATTGCAGAACGTCAGATTTTTGCTGAAATTGTGACCGCGCGGCTTAGGGATTTTTTTTAAAAAAAGTTGTTCAGACCTCGAGGGCTAATTCTGTTTCGATGATAAAAACCCATCTGTTTCCACCGAAAAACCTTTCAGGGGATCGTTTGCAACAGTTTGGCACCATTTTTGAGTGAATTGCAGAACGTCAGATTTTTGCTGAAATTGTGACTGCGCGGCTTAGGGATTTTTTTTAAAAAAAAGTTGTTCAGACCTCGAGGGCTAATTCTGTTTCGATGATAAAAACCCATCTGTTTCCACCGAAAAACCTTTCAGGGGATCGTTTGCAACAGTTTGGCACCATTTTTGAGTGAATTGCAGAACGTCAGATTTTTGCTGAAATTGTGACCGCGCGGCTTAGAGATTTTTTCAAAAAAAAGTTGTTCAGACCTTGCGGGAAAATTCTTTTTCAATGATAAAAACCCATCTGTTTCCACCGCAAAACCTTTCAGGGGATCGTTTGCAACAGTTTGGCACCATTTTTGAGTGAATTGCAAAACGTCAGATTTTTGCTGAAATTGTGACCGCGCGGCTTAGGGATTTTTTTTAAAAAAAGTTGTTCAGACCTTGCGGGAAAATTCTTTTTCAATGATAAAAAACCATCTGTTTCCACCGAAAAACATTTCAGGGGATCGTTTGCAACAGTTTGGCACCATTTTTGAGTGAATTGCAGAACGTCAGATTTTTGCTGAAATTGTGACCGCGCGGCTTAGAGATTTTTTCAAAAAAAAGTTGTTCAGACCTTGCGGGAAAATTCTTTTTCAATGATAAAAACCCATCTGTTTCCACCGCAAAAACTTTCAGGGGATCGTTTGCAACAGTTTGGCACCATTTTTGAGTGAATTGCAAAACGTCAGATTTTTGCTGAAATTGTGACCGCGCGGCTTAGGAATTTTTTTAAAAAAATGTTGTTCAGACCTTGCGGGAAAATTCTTTTTCAATGATAAAAACCCACCTGTTTCCACCGAAAAACCTTTCAGGGGATCGTTTGCAACAGTTTGGCACCATTTTTGAGTGAATTGCAGAACGTCAGATTTTTGCTGAAATTGTGAGCGCGCGGCTTAGAGATTTTTTCAAAAAAAAGTTGTTCTGACCTTGCGGGAAAATTCTTTTTCAATGATAAAAACCCATCTGTTTCCACCGCAAAACCTTTCAGGGGATCGTTTGCAACAGTTTGGCACCATTTTTGAGTGAATTGCAAAACGTCAGATTTCTGCTGAAATTGTGACCGCGCGGCTTAGTAATTTTTTTAAAAAAATGTTGTTCAGACCTTGCGGGAAAATTCTTTTTCAATGATAAAAACCCACCTGTTTCCACCGAAAAACCTTTCAGGGGATCGTTTGCAACAGTTTGGCACCATTTTTGAGTGAATTGCAGAACGTCAGGTTTTTGCTGAAATTGTGACCGCGCGGCTTAGGGATTTTTTTAAAAAAAAGTTGTTCAGACCTTGAGGGCTAATTCTGTTTCGATGATAAAAACCCATCTGTTTCCACCCAAAAACCTTTCAGGGGATCGTTTGCAACAGTTTGGCACCATTTTTGAGTGAATTGCAGAACGTCAGATTTTTGCTGAAATTGTGACCGCGCGGCTTAGGGATTTTTTTTAAAAAAAGTTGTTCAGACCTCGAGGGCTAATTCTGTTTCGATGATAAAAACCCATCTGTTTCCACCGAAAAACCTTTCAGGGGATCGTTTGCAACAGTTTGGCACCATTTTTGAGTGAATTGCAGAACGTCAGGTTTTTGCTGAAATTGTGACCGCGCGGCTTAGGGATTTTTTTTTAAAAAAGTTCTTCAGACCTCGAGGGCTAATTGTGTTTCTATGATAAAAACCCATCTGTTTCCACCGAAAAACCTTTCAGGGGATCGTTTGCAACAGTTTGGCACCATTTTTGAGTGAATTGCAGAACGTCAGATTTTTGCTGAAATTGTGACCGCGCGGCTTAGGGATTTTTTCAAAAAAAAGTTGTTCAGACCTTGCGGGAAAATTCTTTTTCAATGATAAAAACCCATCTGTTTCCACCGCAAAACCTTTCAGGGGATCGTTTGCAACAGTTTGGCACCATTTTTGAGTGAATTGCAAAACGTCAGATTTTTGCTGAAATTGTGACCGCGCGGCTT
>NW_027670153.1:10000-12500 GCF_964188305.1 Podarcis bocagei
TTAGGGTTAGGCTTAGGGCTTAGGGTTAGGGTTAGTGTCAGGGTCAGGGTCAGGGTTAGGGTTAGGGTTAGGGTTAGTGTAGGGGTAGGTTAAGGTTTAGGGTTAGGGTTAGGGTTAGAGTTTAGGGTTAGGGTTAGAGTTTAGGGTTAGGGTTAGGGTTAGGGTTATGGGTTAGTGGTAGGGTTAGGAGTAGGGTTAGGTTAAGGGGTTAGGGTAGGGTTAGGGTTAGGGTTAGGGTTAGGGTAGGATAGGGTAGGGTTATGGTTAGGGTTAGGGTATGGTTAGGGTTAGGGTTAGGGTTAGGGTAGGGTTAGGGTTAGGGTTAAGGTTAGGGTTAGGGTGAGGGTGAGGGTTAGGGTAGGGGTTGGGTTAGGGTTAGGGTTAGGGGTTAGGGTTAGAGTTAGAGTTAGAGTTACGGTAGGCTTAGGGTAAGGGTAGGGTTAGGGTTAGGGTTAGGGTTAGTGTAGGGTTAGGGTTAGGGTTAGAGTCAGGGTTATGGGTTAGGGTTAGGAGTAGGGTTAGGGTTAGGGTTAGGGTTAGGGATAGGGTACAGTTAGGGTTAAGGTTAGGGTTAGGGTAGGGTTAGGGTTAGGGTTAGGGTTAGGGCTTAGGGTTAGGGTTAGGGTTAGGGTTACGGCTTAGGGCTAGGGTTAGGGTCAGGGTCAGGGTTAGGGTTAGGGTTAGGGTTAGTGTAGGGGTAGGTTAAGGTTTAGGGTTAGGGTTAGGGTTAGAGTTTAGGGTTAGGGTTAGGGTTATGGGTTAGTGTTAGGGTTAGGAGTAGGGTTAGGTTAAGGGGTTAGGGTAGGGTTAGGGTTAGGGTAGGATAGGGTTAGGGTAAGGGTTAGGGTTATGTTAAGGGGTTAGGGTTAGGGGTAGGGGTAGGGGTAGGTTTAGGGGTAGGGTTAGGGGTAGGGGTAGGGTTAGGTTTAGGGTTGGGTTGGGTTATGGTTAGGGTTAGGGGTTAGGGTTAGGGTAGGTTTAGGGTTAGGGGTAGGGGTAGGGTTAGGGTTAGAGTTATGGGTTAGGGTTAGGAGTAGGGTTAGTGTCAGGGGTTCAGAGACAGAGGCACAGGTGAGGGAGGAGACGGAGAGCGACGAGGAAGAATCCCAGGACAGTGAGGAAGAGGATGACAATGACTTGAGATCTTCCATGAGTCTCTCAAGTGAATCGGAGGATTCTCAGGAGGGGGCGCCCCTAGTCAGGACAAGGGGGGTCACAGGGAGGACCTGCCAGGAGCAGGGAAGCAGCAGGGAAAACCCGAGCGGGAGTGGGAGATCGGGGCCCGCTTCCCAGCAGGAACGAAGGGAAGAGAGGGGGGTTCCCAGTGTGACACACGGAGCGGAGCAGGAAAGAGACAGGGGAAGGAGATCTGGGGAGAACGTCCTGCCGGAAGAGGCGGAGACTAGTACAGGGAGTAGTGTAAGTGTCAAAAGGAAGGTCAGGGGTAGCGAGCGCGCGCCAAGTTCAAATGTGGAGGCGCGCGGAAATGGAGAAAGCCCGGAGGAGGAGCTCAGCCCCAAAGCACGAAGGAGGGGGGAACAGGCATCTCAGGAATCCACTTCAGGAGAGAGCAGGAGGGAAGGAACGCAGGGGGGCAGAAAGACCCTGCGGAAAAGGAAAGACAGGAAGAGGTGGTCTAGCACAAGCCTCTTAAGTTGGTGCAGGGGCGGGAGCGAGTCAGAGGGGACTTCAAATGTCTGACGTTAGACACTCAGGGCTGCACGCCTCGGTTGTGGAACCAATAATGAACTGCAATAAACATCCTTGTATATAAGAAGAGCTTGGCGTTGGTCTTTTGTGAGCTGAGACCTGAGGCAGCCCGTGACAGTTAGGTTAAGGGGTTAGGGTAGGGTTAGGGTTAGGGTTAGGGTTAGGGTTAGGGTTAGGGGTAGGGTTAGGGTTAGGGTTAGGGTTAGGGTTAGGGTTAGGGTTAGGTTAAGGGGTTAGGGTAGGGTTAAGGTTAGGGTTAGGGTTAGGGTTAGGGTTATGTTAAGGGGTTAGGGTTAGGGTAGGGTTAGGGGTAGGGGTAGGGGTAGGGGTAGGTTTAGGGGTTAGGGTTGGGGTTAGGGTTAGGGTTAGGGTACTGTTAGGGTTAAGGTTAGGGTTAGGTTAGGGTTAGGGCTTAGGGTTAGGGTTAGGGTATGGTTAGGTTTAGGATAAGGGTTAGGGTTAGGCTTAGAGTTAAGGGTTAGGGTTAGGGTTGGGGTTAGGGTTGGGGTTAGGGTTAGGGTACTGTTAGGGTTAAGGTTAGGGTTAGGGTAGGGTTAGGGCTTAGGCTTAGGGTTAGGGTTAGGGTTAGGGTTAGGGTTAGGGTTAGGGTTAGGGTATGGTTAGGTTTAGGATAAGGGTTAGGGTTAGGCTTAGAGTTGAGGGTTAGGTTTAGGGTTAGGGTTAGGGTTATCGATTAGGGTTAGGGTTAGGAGTAGGGTTAGGTTAAGGGGTTAGGGTAGGGTTAGGGTTAGGCTTAGGGCTTAGGGTTAGGGTTAGGGTCAGGGTCAGG
>NW_027670153.1:15000-22500 GCF_964188305.1 Podarcis bocagei
GTGAGGAAGAGGATGACAATGACTTGAGATCTTCCATGAGTCTCTCAAGTGAATCGGAGGATTCTCAGGAGGGGGCGCCCCTAGTCAGGACAAGGGGGGTCACAGGGGGGACCTGCCAGGAGCAGGGAAGCAGCAGGGAAAACCCGAGCGGGAGTGGGAGATCGGGGCCCGCTTCCCAGCAGGAATGAAGGGAAGAGAGGGGGGTTCCCAGTGTGACACACGGAGCGGAGCAGGAAAGAGACAGGGGAAGGAGATCTGGGGAGAACGTCCTGCCGGAAGAGGCGGAGACTAGTACAGGGAGTAGTGTAAGTGTCAAAAGGAAGGTCAGGGGTAGCGAGCGCGCGCCAAGTTCAAATGTGGAGGCGCGCGGAAATGGAGAAAGCCCGGAGGAGGAGCCCAGCCCCAAAGCACGAAGGAGGGGGGAACAGGCATCTCAGGAATCCGCTTCAGGAGAGAGCAGGAGGGAAGGAACGCAGGGGGGCAGAAAGACCCTGCGGAAAAGGAAAGACAGGAAGAGGTGGTCTAGCACAAGCCTCTTAAGTTGGTGCAGGGGCGGGAGCGAGTCAGAGGGGACTTCAAATGTCTGACGTTAGACACTCGGGGCTGCACGCCTCGGTTGTGGAACCAATAATGAACTGCAATAAACATCCTTGTATATAAGAAGAGCTTGGCGTTGGTCTTTTGTGAGCTGAGACCTGAGGCAGCCCGTGACAGTTAGGTTAAGGGGTTAGGGTAGGGTTAGGGTTAGGTTTAGGGTTAGGGTTAGGGTTAGGGGTAGGGTTAAGGTTAGGGTTAGGGTTAGGGTTAGGGTTAGGGTTAGGTTAAGGGGTTAGGGTAGGGTTAGGTTAAGAGGTTAGGGTAGGGTTAAGGTTAGGGTTAGGGTTAGGGTTAGGGTTAGGGTTAGGGTTAGGGTTATGTTAAGGGGTTAGGGTTAGGGTAGGGTTAGAGGTAGGGGTAGGGGTAGGTTTAGGGGTTAGGGTTGGGGTTAGGGTTAGGGTTAGGGTACTGTTAGGGTTAAGGTTAGGGTTAGGTTAGGGTTAGGGCTTAGGGTTAGGGTTAGGGTATGGTTAGGTTTAGGATAAGGGTTAGGGTTAGGCTTAGAGTTAAGGGTTAGGGTTAGGGTTGGGGTTAGGGTTGGGGTTAGGGTTAGGGTACTGTTAGGGTTAAGGTTAGGGTTAGGGTAGGGTTAGGGCTTAGGGTTAGGGTTAGGGTTAGGGTTAGGGTTAGGGTATGGTTAGGTTTAGGATAAGGGTTAGGGTTAGGCTTAGAGTTGAGGGTTAGGTTTAGGGTTAGGGTTAGGGTTATCGATTAGGGTTAGGGTTAGGGTTAGGAGTAGGGTTAGGTTAAGGGGTTAGGGTAGGGTTAGGGTTAGGCTTAGGGCTTAGGGTTAGGGTTAGGGTCAGGGTCAGGGTCAGGGTTAGGGTTAGGGTTAGGGTTAGTGTAGGGGTAGGTTAAGGTTTAGGGTTAGGGTTAGGGTTAGAGTTTAGGGTTAGGGTTAGGGTTAGAGTTTAGGGTTAGGGTTAGGGTTAGGGTTAGGGTTATGGGTTAGTGGTAGGGTTAGGAGTAGGGTTAGGTTAAGGGGTTAGGGTAGGGTTAGGGTTAGGGTAGGATAGGGTAGGGTTATGGTTAGGGTAAGGGGTTAGGGTTAGGGTATGGTTAGGGTTAGGGTTAGGGTTAGGGTAGGGTTAGGGTTAGGGTTAAGGTTAGGGTTAGGGTGAGGGTGAGGGTTAGGGTAGGGGTTGGGTTAGGGTTAGGGTTAGGGGTTAGGGTTAGAGTTAGAGTTAGAGTTACGGTAGGCTTAGGGTAAGGGTAGGGTTAGGGTTAGGGTTAGGGTTAGTGTAGGGTTAGGGTAAGGGTTAGAGTCAGGGTTATGGGTTAGGGTTAGGAGTAGGGTTAGGGTTAGGGTTAGGGTTAGGGATAGGGTACAGTTAGGGTTAAGGTTAGGGTTAGGGTAGGGGTAGGGTTAGGGTTAGGGTTACGGCTTAGGGCTAGGGTTAGGGTCAGGGTCAGGGTCAGGGTTAGGGTTAGGGTTAGGGTTAGGGTTAGGGTTAGGGTCAGGGTTATGGGTTAGGGTTAGGAGTAGGGTTAGGGTTAGGGTTAGGGATAGGGTACAGTTAGGGTTAAGGTTAGGGTTAGGGTAGGGGTAGGGTTAGGGTTAGGGTTACGGCTTAGGGCTAGGGTTAGGGTCAGGGTCAGGGTTAGGGTTAGGGTTAGAGTTTAGGGTTAGGGTTATGGGTTAGTGTTAGGGTTCGGAGTAGGGTTAGGTTAAGGGGTTAGGGTAGGGTTAGGGTTAGGGTAGGATAGGGTAGGGTTATGGTTAGGGTAAGGGGTTAGGGTTAGGGTTAGGGTTAGGGTAGGGTTAGGGTTAAGGTTAGGGTGAGGGTGAGGGTTAGGGTAGGGGTTGGAGTAGGGTTAGGGGTTAGGGTTAGAGTTACGGTAGGCTTAGGGTAAGGGTAGGGTTAGGGTTAGGGTTAGTGTAGGGTTAGGGTTAGGGTTAGGTTTAGGGTTAGGGTTAGGGTTAGGGTCAGGGTCAGGGTTATGGGTTAGGGTTAGGAGTAGGGTTAGGGTTAGGGTTAGGGTTAGGGTTAGGGTTAGGAGGAGGGTTAGGTTAAGGGGTTAGGGTAGGGTTAGGGTTAGGGTTAGGTTTAGGTTAGGGTTAGGGTTAGGGTTAGGGTTAGGGTAGGGTTATAGTTAGGGTTAGGGTTAGGGTGAGAGTGAGGGTGAGGGTTAGGGTTAGGGTTAGGGGTTAGGGTTAGGGTTAGGAGTAGGGTTAGGGTTAGGGTTAGGGTTGTGTTAGGGCTTAGGGTTAGGGTTAGGGTTAGGTTAAGGGGTTAGGGTAGGGTTAGGGTTAGGGTACGGTTTGGGTTAAGTTTAGGGTTAGGGTTAGGGTAGGGTTAGGGTTGTGTTAGGGCTTAGGGTTAGGGTTAGGGTTAGGTTAAGGGGTTAGGGTAGGGTTAGGGATAGGGATAGGGTTAGGGTTAGGGTAGGGTTATGGTTAGGGTTAGGGTAGGGGTAGGGTTAGGGTTAGGGTTAGGTTAAGGGGTTAGGGTAGGGTTAGGGTTAGGGTTAGGTTAAGGGGTTAGGGTAGGGTTAACGTTAGGGTTAGGGTTAGGTTAAGGGATTAGGGTAGGGTTAGGGTTAGGGTTAGTGTAGGGTTAGGGTTACGGTTAGGGTATAGGGTTAGGGGTTAGGGGTTAGGGTTAGGGTTAGGGTTATGTTAAGGGGTTAGGGTTAGGGTAGGGTTAGGGGTAGGGGTAGGGGTAGGTTTAGGGGTTAGGGTTGGGGTTAGGGTAGGATAGGGTTAGGGTTAGCGTAGGGTTATGGTTAGGGTTAGGGTAGGGGTAGGGTTAGGGTTAGGTTAAGGGGTTAGGGTAGGGTTAGGGTTAGGGTTAGGGTTAGGGTTAGGTTAAGGGGTCACGGTTAGGGTTAGGGTTAGTGTTAGTTTAAGGGGTTAGGGTTAGGGTCAGGGTCAAGGTCAGGGTCAGGGTTAGGGTTAGGGGTTAGGGGTTTGTGTTAAGGGTAGGGTTAGGGTTAGGGTTAGGGTAGGGTTAGGGTAGGGTTAGGGTTAGGTTAAGAGGTTAGGGTAGGGTTAGGGTTAGGGTTAGGGTCAGAGTCAGGGTCAGGGTTAGGGTTAGGGTTAGGGTTAGGGTTAGGGTTAGGGTTAGGTTAAGGGGTCACGGTTAGGGTTAGGGTTAGTATTAGTTTAAGGGGTTAGGGTTAGGGTTAGGTTAAGGGGTCACGGTTAGGGTTAGGGTTAGTATTAGTTTAAGGGGTTAGGGTTAGGGTCAGGGTCAGGGTCAGGGTTAGGGTTAGGGGTTAGGGGTTTGTGTTAAGGGTAGGGTAGGGTTAGGGTTAGGGGTAGGGTTAGGGTAGGGTTAGGGTAGGGTTATGGTAAAAGTTAGGGTAAGGGTTAGGGTTAGGGTAGGGGTAGGGTTAGGGTTAGGGTTAGGGTACAGTTAGGGTTAAGGTTAGGGTTAGGGTAGGGTTAGGGTTAGGCTTAGGGCTTAGGGCTTAGGGTTAGGGTCAGGGTCAGGGTCAGGGTTAGGCTTAGGGTTAGGGTTAGGGTTAGTGTAGGGGTAGGTTAAGGTTTAGGGTTAGGGTTAGAGTTTAGGGTTAGGGTTAGGGTTATGGGTTAGTGTTAGGGTTAGGAGTAGGCTTAGGTTAAGGGGTTAGGGTAGGGTTAGGGTTAGGGTTAGGGTAGGATAGGGTAGGGTTATGGTTAGGGTAAGGGGTTAGGGTTAGGGTTAGGGTTAGGGTTAGGGTTAGGGTTAGGGTTAAGGTTAGGGTGAGGGTGAGGGTTAAGGTAGGGGTTGGGGTAGGGGTAGGGTTAGGGTTAGGGTTAGGGTGAGGGTGAGGGTTAGGGTAGGGGTTGGGGTAGGGGTAGGGTTAGGGTTAGGGTTAGGGTTAGGGGTTAGGGTTAGAGTTAGAGTTACGGTAGGCTTAGGGTAAGGGTAGGGTTAGGGTTAGGGTACAGTTAGGGTTAAGGTTAGGGTTAGGGTAGGGTTAGGGTTAGGCTTAGGGCTTAGGGTTAGGGTCAGGGTCAGGGTCAGTGTTAGGGTTAGGGTTAGGGTTAGTGTAGGGGTAGGTTAAGGTTTAGGGTTAGGGTTAGGGTTTGAGTTTAGGGTTAGGGTTAGAGTTTAGGGTTAGGGTTAGGGTTAGGGTTAGGGTTAGGGTTAGGGTTAGGGTTAGGTTTATGGGTTAGTGGTAGGGTTAGGAGTAGGGTTAGGTTAAGGGGTTAGGGTAGGGTTAGGGTTAGGGTTAGGGTAGGATAGGGTAGGGTTATGGTTAGGGTAAGGGGTTAGGGTTAGGGTTAGGGTATGGTTAGGGTTAGGGTTAGGGTATGGTTAGGGTAAGGGTTAAGGTTAGGGTTAGGGTGAGGGTTAGGGTAGGGGTTGGGTTAGGGTTAGGGTTAGGGGTTAGGGGTTAGGGTTAGAGTTAGAGTTAGAGTTACGGTAGGCTTAGGGTAAGGGTAGGGTTAGGGTTAGGGTTAGGGTTAGGGTTAGTGTAGGGTTAGGGTTAGGGTTAGGGTTAGGGTTAGGGTTAGAGTCAGGGTTATGGGTTAGGGTTAGGGTTAGGAGTAGGGTTAGGGATAGGGTACAGTTAGGGTTAAGGTTAGGGTTAGGGTAGGGTTAGGGTTAGGGTTAGGGTTAGGCTTAGGGCTTAGGGTTAGGGTTAGGGTTAGGGTTAGGGTTACGGCTTAGGGCTAGGGTTAGGGTTAGGGTCAGGGTCAGGGTTCGGGTTAGGGTTAGGGTTAGTGTAGGGGTAGGTTAAGGTTTAGGGTTAGGGTTAGAGTTTAGGGTTAGGGTTAGGGTTATGGGTTAGTGTTAGGGTTAGGAGTAGGGTTAGGTTAAGGGGTTAGGGTAGGGTTAGGGTTAGGGTTAGGGTAGGATAGGGTAGGGTTATGGTTAGGGTAAGGGGTTAGGGTTAGGGTTAGGGTAGGGTTAGGGTTAAGGTTAGGGTAGGGTTAGGGTAGGGTTAGGGTTAGGTTAAGAGGTTAGGGTAGGGTTAGGGTTAGGGTTAGGGTCAGAGTCAGGGTCAGGGTCAGGGTTAGGGTTAGGGTTAGGGTTAGGTTAAGGGGTCACGGTTAGGGTTAGGGTTAGTATTAGTTTAAGGGGTTAGGGTTAGGGTTAGGTTAAGGGGTCACGGTTAGGGTTAGGGTTAGTATTAGTTTAAGGGGTTAGGGTTAGGGTCAGGGTCAGGGTCAGGGTTAGGGTTAGGGGTTAGGGGTTTGTGTTAAGGGTAGGGTAGGGTTAGGGTTAGGGGTAGGGTTAGGGTAGGGTTAGGGTAGGGTTATGGTAAAAGTTAGGGTAAGGGTTAGGGTTAGGGTAGGGGTAGGGTTAGGGTTAGGGTTAGGGTACAGTTAGGGTTAAGGTTAGGGTTAGGGTAGGGTTAGGGTTAGGCTTAGGGTTAGGGTCAGGGTCAGGGTCAGGGTCAGGGTTAGGGTTAGGGTTAGGGTTAGGGTTAGTGTAGGGGTAGGTTAAGGTTTAGGGTTAGGGTTAGAGTTTAGGGTTAGGGTTAGGGTTATGGGTTAGTGTTAGGGTTAGGAGTAGGGTTAGGTTAAGGGGTTAGGGTAGGGTTAGGGTTAGGGTTAGGGTTAGGGTAGGATAGGGTAGGGTTATGGTTAGGGTAAGGGGTTAGGGTTAGGGTTAGGGTTAGGGTTAGGGTTAGGGTATGGTTAGGGTTAGGGTTAGGGTTAGGGTTAAGGTTAGGGTGAGGGTGAGGGTTAAGGTAGGGGTTGGGGTAGGGGTAGGGTTAGGGTTAGGGTTAGGGTTAGGGTGAGGGTGACGGTTAGGGTAGGGGTTGGTGTAGGGGTAGGGTTAGGGTTAGGGTTAGGGGTTAGGGTTAGAGTTAGAGTTACGGTAGGCTTAGGGTAAGGGTAGGGTTAGGGTTAGGGGTAGGGGTAGGGGTAGGGTTAGGGTTAGGGTTAGGGTACAGTTAGGGTTAAGGTTAGGGTTAGGGTAGGGTTAGGGTTAGGCTTAGGACTTAGGGTTAGGGTCAGGGTCAGGGTCAGTGTTAGGGTTAGGGTTAGGGTTAGTGTAGGGGTAGGTTAAGGTTTAGGGTTAGGGTTAGGGTTTGAGTTTAGGGTTAAATTCAAAATACTGACGGACGCTAAAGAAAGAGGGGGTTTTGCCCTGCCGGACCTAAAATTGTACTATGAGGCAGCAGCTTTTTGCTGGCTGAAAGAATGGATGCTCCTCGAGAACACGGACATCTTGGATCTGGAAGGTTTCAATAATGCTTTTGGTTGGCATGCATATCTTTGGTATGACAAAGTTAACAGTACTTTTAAAAATCACATTGTTAGAAAAGCATTATTTAATGTTTGGATAAGATATAAAGACCTATTGGAAAATAAAACCCCTAGATGGGTGTCACCAGTGGAGGCTAAAGCAGTGAAGAAACTCAATATGGAGGTCGGATGGCCGAAGTATTGGGAAATCTTAGAACAGGATGGAGACAAGTTTAAACTACAAAGTCAGGAGAAATTGAAGCACAAAGTAGAAAATTGGTTTCAATATCGCCAAATAATGGAATTTTTTAAACAGGATAGGAAAATCGGTTTCCAGGTGGAGAAATCAAAACTAGAGACCGAATTGTTAGAACCCAATACTAAGAATTTATCTAGAATGTATAACTTGCTGTTGAAATGGAACACACAGGATGAAACAGTTAAATCGGCTATGATTAAGTGGGCGCAGGATGTTGGACACAACATTATGTCAGATGACTGGGAATGGTTATGGAACACCGGTATCAAATTTACGGCATGTAATGCCTTAAAGGAAAACATTATGAAAATGGTTTACAGGTGGTACATGGCCCCAGTCAAACTGGCAAAAATCTACCATTTGCCCGATAATAAATGTTGGAAGTGTAAAGAGACTGAAGGTACTTTCTATCACCTTTGGTGGACATGCCCGAAGATAAAGGCCTTCTGGGAAATGATCTATAATGAAATGAAAAAGGTACTTAAATGTCCATTTCCTAAAAAACCAGAGG
>NW_027670153.1:30000-42500 GCF_964188305.1 Podarcis bocagei
GGCTTAGAGTTGAGGGTTAGGTTTAGGGTTAGGGTTAGGGTTATCGATTAGGGTTAGGGTTAGGGTTAGGAGTAGGGTTAGGTTAAGGGGTTAGGGTAGGGTTAGGGTTAGGCTTAGGGCTTAGGGTTAGGGTTAGGGTCAGGGTCAGGGTCAGGGTTAGGGTTAGGGTTAGGGTTAGAGTTTAGGGTTAGGGTTAGAGTTTAGGGTTAGGGTTAGGGTTAGAGTTTAGGGTTAGGGTTAGAGTTTAGGGTTAGGGTTAGGGTTAGGGTTAGGGTTATGGGTTAGTGGTAGGGTTAGGAGTAGGGTTAGGTTAAGGGGTTAGGGTAGGGTTAGGGTTAGGGTTAGGGTAGGATAGGGTAGGGTTATGGTTAGGGTAAGGGGTTAGGGTTAGGGTATGGTTAGGGTTAGGGTTAGGGTTAGGGTTAGGGTAGGGTTAGGGTTAGGGTTAAGGTTAGGGTTAGGGTGAGGGTGAGGGTTAGGGTAGGGGTTGGGTTAGGGTTAGGGTTAGGGGTTAGGGTTAGAGTTAGAGTTAGAGTTACAGTAGGCTTAGGGTAAGGGTAGGGTTAGGGTTAGGGTTAGGGTTAGTGTAGGGTTAGGGTTAGAGTTAGAGTCAGGGTTATGGGTTAGGGTTAGGAGTAGGGTTAGGGTTAGGGTTAGGGTTAGGGTTAGGGATAGGGTACAGTTAGGGTTAAGGTTAGGGTTAGGGTAGGGTTAGGGTTAGGGTTAGGGTTAGGCTTAGGGCTTAGGGTTAGGGTTAGGGTTAGGGTTACGGCTTAGGGCTAGGGTTAGGGTCAGGGTCAGGGTCAGGGTTAGGGTTAGGGTTAGGGTTAGGGTTAGTGTAGGGGTAGGTTAAGGTTTAGGGTTAGGGTTAGGGTTAGAGTTTAGGGTTAGGGTTATGGTTATGGGTTAGTGTTAGGGTTAGGAGTAGGGTTAGGTTAAGGGGTTAGGGTAGGGTTAGGGTTAGGGTAGGATAGGGTAGGGTTATGGTTAGGGTAAGGGGTTAGGGTTAGGGTTAGGGTAGGGTTAGGGTTAATTTTTTTTTTTTTAATAAATTTTTATTGGTTTTACAACATTTTTAAGAAAAACAAACAAACACAAAAAGTGACAAACATACACGAATAGTTTCAAAGATATTTTCATAAACCTCTTTTCTTGGACTTCCCCATACCCCCCCTCTCTGCATCCCAATGTCCATATTTGAACTAGCAACTCCCAATTGTTACTTTCTAATCTCTGTCATCTTAGTCCTCTTTTATTGTCTAACCTTGTATCCCTGTACCCTATTACTTCTGGCAACCACAACATTTTAACATTCATTCAGTTTATAGTAGTCCTTAAGATAGCTTTTAAATTTTTTCCATTCTTCTTCCGCCGTCTCTTTTCGTTGGTCACGGATTCTGCCTGTCATCTCAGCCAATGTCATATAGTCCATCACTTTCATCTGCCATTCTTCCAGAGTAGGTAAATCTTGTGTCTTCCAATACTTTGCGATGAGTATTCTTGCTGCTGTTGTGGCATACATAAAGAAATTTCTATCTTTCTTTGTCACCAATTGGCCGACAATGCCCAAGAGAAAGGCCTCTGGTTTTTTAGGAAATGTACATTTAAGTACCTTTTTCATTTCATTATAGATCATTTCCCAGAAGACCTTTATCTTCGGGCATGTCCACCAAAGGTGATAGAAAGTACCTTCAGTCTCTTTACACTTCCAACATTTATTATCGGGCAAATGGTAGATTTTTGCCAGTTTGACTGGGGTCATGTACCACCTGTAAACCATTTTCATAATGTTTTCCTTTAAGGCATTACATGCCGTAAATTTGATACCGGTGTTCCACAACCATTCCCAGTCATCTGACATAATGTTGTGTCCAACATCCTGCGCCCACTTAATCATAGCCGATTTAACTGTTTCATCCTGTGTGTTCCATTTCAACAGCAAGTTATACATTCTAGATAAATTCTTAGTATTGGGTTCTAACAATTCGGTCTCCAGTTTTGATTTCTCCACCTGGAAACCGATTTTCCTATCCTGTTTAAAAAATTCCATTATTTGGCGATATTGAAACCAATTTTCTACTTTGTGCTTCAATTTCTCCTGACTTTGTAGTTTAAACTTGTCTCCATCCTGTTCTAAGATTTCCCAATACTTCGGCCATCCGACCTCCATATTGAGTTTCTTCACTGCTTTAGCCTCCACTGGTGACACCCATCTAGGGGTTTTATTTTCCAATAGGTCTTTATATCTTATCCAAACATTAAATAATGCTTTTCTAACAATGTGATTTTTAAAAGTACTGTTAACTTTGTCATACCAAAGATATGCATGCCAACCAAAAGCATTATTGAAGCCTTCCAGATCCAAGATGTCCGTGTTCTCGAGGAGCATCCATTCTTTCAGCCAGCAAAAAGCTGCTGCCTCATAGTACAATTTTAGGTCCGGCAGGGCAAAACCCCCTCTTTCTTTAGCGTCAGTCAGTATTTTGAATTTAATTCGGGGCTTTTTGCCCTGCCAGACAAATTTCGAAATGTCTTTGTGCCACCTCTTAAAACATTCCATCTTGTCAAGAATCTGCAAGGTCTGAAACAAAAATAACATTCTAGGCAATACATTCATTTTAATTACTGCAATTCGGCCTAACATTGACAGTTTCAGATTTGACCATATTTCTAAATCTTTTTTAATTTCTGACCAACATTTTTCATAATTGTCCTTATACAAATTGACATTCTTAGGTGTTAAATAAACCCCTAGGTATTTCACCTTCTTGACCACTGTCAAACCTGTTTCCTCCTGAAATTTCTCCTTTTCCATATCTGTTAGGTTTTTCCCTAAAACTTTAGTTTTTTGCTTATTCAACTTAAATCCAGCTACCTGGCCAAATTGTTGTATTATTTCTAAGACCCTTTTCGTACTAGTGTTTGGCTCTTGCAAAGTCAATACTAGGTCATCTGCATACGCTCTTAACTTATAATGTTTAGCTCCGACCTGCACACCTTTGACCTGCTGGTCATTTCTTATCATATTCAGCAACACCTCCAGAACCGAGATGAAAAGTAATGGGGAAATTGGGCACCCCTGTCGTGTTCCTTTTTCTATCTTAAGTTCCTCAGTCACAACATTATTTACAATCAGTTTAGCTTTTTGTTCAGAATATATTGCAGCCATACCATTCTCAAAACCCTGGCCTACCCCCATCCCATGAAGATTCTTCCTCATAAAACTCCAAGAGATGTTATCAAAGGCTTTCTCCGCATCCACAAAGATCAATACTGCTTTAGTGTTTATATTCACCTCCAGCTTTTCCAAGATGTCTATTACATTCCTTACATTGTCTGCTAGGTGTCTTTTAGGGAGAAAGCCTGCTTGGTCTTTATGAATCTTCTCCATCAAAACTCTTTTAAATCTTTTTGCCAAAATGTCTGCAAAAATTTTGTAATCCACATTAAGGAGTGATATTGGGCGGTAGTTCTTGAGTTGGGTCTTTTCAGTCTCTGACTTTGGTATGAGTGAAATATATGCCTCTTTCCACGATTCAGGTGCCCTTTTCCCCTCAAGAATCTCATTACAAACTTCTCTTAGTGGTTGAATCAGCCATTCCTTCAGCGATTTGTAGTATCTAGAAGTCAGTCCATCTGGTCCCGGAGATTTGCCCAGTTGCATATTCTGAATGGCAGCCTCTATCTCTTGTTCTGAGATTCTCTGGTTCAAGTCCATCTTACTTTGCTGAGAGATATTTTGTAATCCATATCTTCCAAGGAATTTGTCTATATCTTCTTCATTTTGCGGGCCTTGGGTGTAGAGTTTTTTGAAATAACTTAAAAAGCAATTTCTAATTTCATTGGGTTTAGATATGTTCTTTCCATCCACCTCTAGGCTTGTAACTGTATTAAGTTTCTGCCTTTTCTTCAATTGCCATGCCAAAAGTTTGCCACATTTATTTGCTGATTCAAAAGTCTTTTGCTTCATTTGCTTTATCTTCCATTCAATCTCTTGGTTCATCAATTCCATATATTGAGTTTGATATAACTTGATCTCTCTTAAAATGTCCTGAGACTTTGGTTTTGTTCTTAATTTCCTCTCTCCTTCCTTTATCTTTTCCAAGATCTTCTCTTTTTTCTCATTTTGTTTTTTCCTCTTTATTGAATTTTGTTGAATCAAAAATCCTCTCATAACCGCTTTACTTGCGTCCCAGATCACTCTTTTCTCCACGTCGGTCCTCAAATTTATTTCAAAATAGTCTTTTAGGGTCTTTTGGGCCTTCGTGAGAATCTCCTTATCTCGAAAGAGGGTGTCATTCATTCTCCATCTAAATTGACCAGTTATTGTGGGTTTCATCTCCATCTTCACGGCGTTATGGTCGGAGCAAGTTTTTGGGCAGATTTCCACTTTCTTAATCTTTGGAGCCAGTCCACTAGTAACCCAGATTTGGTCAATTCTGGTCCAGGTCATCATTGCTTGGGAGAAAAAGGTTCCCTCTCTCTCCAGAGGGTTCCTTGTTCTCCAAATGTCTATCAAGTCCATATTTTCTGTCATTTCGAAAAAAGTCTTAGGGAGTCTCCCTTCTTTAGTGACTGTTAGTCTTTGTGCCTTGTCCATATTAGTGGAGACCACGCCTGTCAGGGGTTTAGGAGCAGAGGCACGGGCAAGGGAGGAAACAGAGAGCGAAGGGGAGGAAGCAGAAGAAAAGATGAGTGATGACGACGACCCGAGATCTCCTAGTCTTTCCAGTGAATCAGAGGATTCACAGAAAGGAGCACCAGTGGCCAGGGCAAGGGGGGAGTCAAGGGGGGCACCCCAGGAAGATAGAGCCAGAAGGGACTCAGGGGGGAGCAGCTGGAAATCGGGACCAGCGTCACCGCCAGGAAGCAGGGAAGAGGAAGGGAGCCAGGGGGGAAGCGCTGGCAGCTCGCCACAGGAGGGAGGGCATGAGTCAGGAGTGGCCACACCTCCATCAGGGAGCGAAGAGACGGTTAAGAGGAAGGTGGAAGGTTGGGCGCGCGCGCCAAGTTCAAATGCAGAGGAAGGCGGCGCAGTAAGCAGCCCCGAAAGGGAACCAGGTCCTAAAGCCCGGCGCAAGGAGGCAGGAGGGTCCGGGTCAGCGTCAGAAGAATCCCGGAAGGAAGAAGCCCGGGGGGGTAGAGGGACCCAGAGGAGGACAGTCAGGCGGAAAAGGTGGAGCAAGGCTAGGATATTAAGTTGGTGCACAAGGGGCGGAGATTCAGACGGAGCTTCGCCGATCTAGCTACTAGACGTAGAGTTTGCGCGCAGCAGCGTGAGAATGGAAACTGTAATTCAATAAAGACTTTTACTTAATGATCGCTGGCTAGCGTGATCCTCTGTGAGCTAGGATCTTCAAGCAGCTCTGACAGTAAGCTCCGTCTCCCCATTGTGGGCATCTACAGCCTCGAGGAGGGGAGAGAAACAGGTGCCTACTAGCGAGCTCACGAACGGCAGACGACATGACGGCTGAGCAGCAGATAGAGGACCTCAGAAAAGCAGTGGCACAACTGAACGCCGAGGTTCTCGCATCCAGGAAGAGAGAGGAGGAGGCAGCTGCCGCCTGCAGGGATCTCCAGGTCAGGTTAGACGTGCTGACAAAGCAGACACCCCGGCAGGAGGGAATTGGGTTGGCGAGACGGGCAGGCGGGCTGGTCTCTCACTTCGATGGGAACCTGCAACAGTATCCCAACTTTAGAGCCGACGTACTGTGCGCACTGCAACTGCTGCATAAAGACTTTAGAGATGAACAAGAGAGAGTGGGGTTCATCATGTCCCATCTGCATGGGGATGCGAAAGCATGGCTACGTAATTTATGGAGAGATAAGGATCCGGCGCTCCAGAATGCGGATGCCTTTATTAAAGCGATGGATGGGTGCTTTTTATCAAGTATTGACGTGGATCTGGCACGGAAGGAGGTGCATGGGCTGAGACAAGGGAGGGCCAGCGTCAGGCAGTATCATGCCCGCTTTTTCGCCTTGGTCAGTGCCCTGGAATGGGACAGAGATTCGGCTCCTGTAAGAGACCTCTTTTGGGAGGGGCTGCACAACTCGATTAAAGATGAGATCGCGAGGGGGGAGAGACCCCGAACCACCCAGGAGGTCGTTCAGAGGGCACTGGCAGTGGGGGTGAGGCTGGAAGGACGTCCGTGGAGCAAGGACGAAGGGCGTGGAGGGCGCGAACCAGCCGGGGGCCCCTCCTTCCTTCCCAGAGAAGCAGCGCGGGCGCAATCCACGCCTCCGCCAGGAGGAGGAGCCGAACCTATGGAGGTCGGAGGTGCAAGGGCTCAGTCAGCAACCAGAGCCCTAGCACCGGCAGCAGTGAAAGCGAAGCCTCCTAGAGGGAACAGGAAGTGTTACGTCTGTGAGGAACCAGGGCATATGGCAAAAGAGTGTCCCCAGAGGCCCCACAAGCTCACTGCAGCCTCAGCAATGGTGACTGCAGCAACGCAGCAAGGAGGACCACAGCAGGGAAACGACGCAGTCTGGCTGGAGGAAGAGGCACTGGGGCCCAGCCAGACGTGTTAGTGACGCAGTCCCCAGAGATTTTACAGCCCGTGAACCCCCTCCCGCCCAAACCAGTAGTGAGGCTCACAGCATCTCTCCAGCTGCCCAATGGAATCACCATAGACGTGCCAATCACCATTGACTCAGGCAGCAATGCGGACTTTATAGGGCAGGACTTTGTCGACAGGCACGCTGTGCAGTTGCTGCCGGCCACACTGCCCCTGCAGGTTGTCACGGTGGATGGCAGGGAGCTGCTCGGGGGGCAAGTGGTGAAGCAGACGCCACCAATGGTGATGCGACTTGGGAATCACAGAGAAATCATCAGCTTCAACGTCACTCAACTATCTGACACGCCCGTTGTATTGGGCATGAGTTGGCTGGACAAGCACAGCCCAACGATGGCTTGGTACCAGAGGCAGCTGACCTTCGGCTCTTCCTTTTGTGCTGAACACTGCATTGTGCCCGGGCAGGAAGGAGAGGAAGAGGAGTCACAGCTGCTGCTAGGCACGCTGCAAGCGATTCCCCACAAGTACGCTGAATTTTTGGAGGTTTTCTGCGAGAAGGAGGCAGACAGGCTACCCCCTCACAGACCATATGACTGCAAAATTGACCTGCTGCCGGGGGCGGCGCTGCCTAAAGGGAGACTGTATTCCATGTCAGAGGACGAACTGCAAGAACTCAAGGAGTTCATTGATCATAATTTGCAGCGCGGCTTCATCCGGGAGTCCAAGGCAGTGGGGGGCAGTCCCGTATTCTTTGTTAAGAAGCGGGACACGCCCCAAAAGAGACTCGTAGTGGATTACAGGATTTTGAACAGTGTGACTAGGCCATCGGACTTCCCCATGCCCCGAATCGACGACCTCCTAGCGAAGGTGCGGAAGGGAAAAGTGTTCACCAAGTTGGACATGCGGGAAGGTGATGAGTGGAAGACAGCCATGTTCACGCCACTGGGGACCTACGAATATAGAGTTATGCCTTTTGGATTGCAAAATGGCTCCCACGTTTTTCAAGCATTTATGCATCACGTGTTGGCGGGACTTCTCTACAAGACGTGCGTCTGTTTCTTAGATGACATCCTGATCTTTTCGGAGTCGCAGCAGGAGCATGACAAACACGTCAAGGAAGTGCTGAGCAGGCTAAAGCAACATAGGCTCTACGCCAAGCTGGAGAAGTGCCAATTCGACGTGACGGAGGTGGATTTTCTGGGCTACAAGCTGTCTGACAAGGGGCTCGCCATGGACAGCGCCAAGGTTCGAGCGGTGTTGGATTGGAAGAGCCCGCGCAACCGGAAGGAGGTCCAACGGTTTGTCGGCTTTGCGAACTTCTATCGCAAGTTTATCAAGGGCTTCGCGATGCAGACGGCGGCCATCACTGACACGCTTAGCTCCAAGAAAAAGAAGTTCATTTGGACAGAGCAGGCGGAGCAGTCCTTCCAGGCACTCAAGCGTCTCTTCGCGTCGGAAGAGCAGCTGCTTCATGTCAACCCCAGCAAGCCGATGAGGGTGGAGACAGACGCTTCGGACAGAGCCGTGGGGGCGGTCCTGCTGCAGAAAGACCCGCAGGGGGTGTGGCGACCGGGAGCGTTTTACTCCAGGAAGCTCAGCAAGTCCGAGCAGAACTACACCATATGGGACAGGGAGTTGCTGGCCATTCACGCAGCGTTCAAGGCGTGGAGGCACTTTCTAATCGGCGCCAAGCACACGGTGCAGGTTTGCACGGACCACAAGAATCTAGAGCACTGGCGCACGGCACAGTTCCTGAACCAGAGGCAGATACGTTGGGCTGAGTTCTTTGCGAACTTCGACTTCCGAATAGAGTATGTCCCGGGGGACACCAACATCATGGCAGACGCTCTCTCCCGTAAGCCACAGTATCTGGAGGACGCAACACCAGCGGCCGCCATGCACATCTTCGCACCGACAGTGTGGGCGTGCGCCGCGGCGACCGTGGACCTAGAGGCGGTGCGACGAGCGTTGCAGGGGGACTCCTTCGCACAAGCAAAGATGGCAGAGGTGCAAAGGGGCAAGGCAGCGGCCGACGGTTTCCAGCTGAGAGATGGATTGCTCATCCGTAAAGGGGCCATCTACGTGCCGGGAGACGAACTTCGAGCCAAGGTGCTGCAGCAGCTGCACGACGCGCCCACGGCAGGGCACTTTGGCAAGGAGAAGACGGTGGAATTAGTAGCCAGGGATTTCTGGTGGCCTGGAATGAGAGGGGAGGTCGCAGACTACGTGGCGAGGTGTGACACCTGCCAGAGGGCCAAGCCAGTGCACAAACCGCCGGCCGGACTGTTGGAACCGCTGCAAACTCCGGTCGAACCTTGGGAAAGGGTGGCCCTGGACTTTGTCACGGATCTGCCCAGCTCAAGGGGCAAGACGGCAGTGCTGGTGGTGGTGGACCTGTTTTCCAAGATGGCCCATTTCATTCCGTGTGCTAAGGTGGCCACGGCGGAGCAAACCGCCAAACTGTTCATAGACCACGTGTTCAAGGTTCACGGTCTGCCACGGTCTATTCTGTCCGACCGGGGGCGGCAGTTCATCTCGAATTTCTGGCAGAAGCTGATGGGTTTCCTGAACGTCAAGATCAACCTGGCGTCGGCGAGACACCCGCAGACCAACGGGCAAGCGGAGCGGGTCAATGCCATCATGCAGCAGTACCTGAGATGTTATGCAAATCAACAGCCTGCGACGTGGGTGGATTACCTGCCGCTTGCCGAGTTCGCCTACAACAACACGAAGCACGTGTCCACGGGGGTCACGCCGTTCTTCGCCAACAACGGAAGGCACCCCAGAACCTTCCCGGGACTGGAAAGAATGGGGGAGGGGGAGCCGCAGACAGCAGATGCGTTCGCGTCGGAGCTGCAGGAAGTCCACGATCAGCTGAGGCGCCACCTGGAGCTGGCCAAGCATGCATACAAGGTACAAGCAGACAAGCACAGAAGGGTTGGAGAAGAGCTCCACGTGGGAGACTGGGTTTGGTTAGCAGCCCACGCAGTGCCGGCTAGGTCGTTGGCCAAGAAGAAACTAGGGCATAAGCAACTGGGGCCCTACCAAGTCGAAGAGCAGGTCAACCCGGTAGCTTTCAGACTGGCACTTCCGGAGGGTTCCAGAATGCATCCGGTATTCCACAGATCGGTGCTCACTCCCTACAAGGCACCGCACAGGTTCCAGGAACCCGGAACGGCGCCGAGTCCGGCCAGGGACAGAACAGGGCACGCGGGAGTGGCACAGAAGGAGCGCATCAACGAAGTCACGGAGATTTTGGACTCCAGATGGGGGGAAGAGGGGGTAGAATACTTTCTCGCCAAGGAGGGCACCCCGGCCAGTGCGAACAGCTGGGTGCCGGGCTACGCCTTAGACGACCCTCTGCTCAAAGACGAGTTTCATGCCCTCTTCCCACATAGACCTATGCCAGCAGACTTTTTCGATGACTGGCTTTTCACGCCCACGCTTTCGGCCAGCACGTTCCGGGGGTTCGACTCGGACGAGGAACCGACACGAGACGTCCGTTCCCCGGAGGGGTCACCCTCGGGATCTGCCTCAGAACCCTCGTATTGGTGGGACGATAGACCAGAGGAGCAGTGGCGCAGGAAGTGGCTGGAGGGTCCAGGACGAGCAACGCCGCCAGGAGGAAGTGAGGGAGAGACGGACATGGACATTTTCGGGGACGACCCTGGTTTCGAGCACGGCGGCACAGAGATGGAAGCGGAGGTGACTGTCGTCGACGAGAGCAGGGAGGAAGAACCGGAAGACTTCAGATGGAGGCCCGCCACGGGAAGCGACCGATATCCGACGTTCGTCCCTTTGCAACAGCAGCCCCCAGCTCCAGCACCGGAAGGAGGGGAGGGGGGAATGGGGGGCTTCGAGGGGGGGATGGATGTCAGGGGTTTAGGAGCAGAGGCACGGGCAAGGGAGGAAACAGAGAGCAAAGGGGAGGAAGCAGAAGAAAAGATGAGTGATGACGACGACCCGAGATCTCCTAGTCTTTCCAGTGAATCAGAGGATTCACAGAAAGGAGCACCAGTGGCCAGGGCAAGGGGGGAGTCAAGGGGGGCACCCCAGGAAGATAGAGCCAGAAGGGACTCAGGGGGGAGCAGCTGGAAATCGGGACCAGCGTCACCGCCAGGAAGCAGGGAAGAGGAAGGGAGCCAGGGGGGAAGCGCTGGCAGCTCGCCACAGGAGGGAGGGCATGAGTCAGGAGTGGCCACACCTCCATCAGGGAGCGAAGAGACGGTTAAGAGGAAGGTGGAAGGTTGGGCGCGCGCGCCAAGTTCAAATGCAGAGGAAGGCGGCGCAGTAAGCAGCCCCGAAAGGGAACCAGGTCCTAAAGCCCGGCGCAAGGAGGCAGGAGGGTCCGGGTCAGCGTCAGAAGAATCCCGGAAGGAAGAAGCCCGGGGGGGTAGAGGGACCCAGAGGAGGACAGTCAGGCGGAAAAGGTGGAGCAAGGCTAGGATATTAAGTTGGTGCACAAGGGGCGGAGATTCAGACGGAGCTTCGCCGATCTAGCTACTAGACGTAGAGTTTGCGCGCAGCAGCGTGAGAATGGAAACTGTAATTCAATAAAGACTTTTACTTAATGATCGCTGGCTAGCGTGATCCTCTGTGAGCTAGGATCTTCAAGCAGCTCTGACAACGCCATTCATGTCTCCCATGATTATCATATTGTAATCCAGATAGTCCGTCAAAGTTTCATGAAGTCTCTTAAAGAAGTCAGATTTACCTTCATTTGGTGCATAAATTCCAACAACTAGAAATTTTTCTCCTTGTACTTGTATCTCCACAGCCAGATATCTCCCTTGTTCATCTTTGAATATCATTTTTGGAGCCCATTTCTCCTTCACATATATTACCACTCCTCTCTTCTTAACTTTGTCTGATGAAATAAATTCTTGTCCTAGCCTTTTATTTGTGAGTAATCTCCTGTGGGCTCTGGTTATGTGAGTTTCTTGTAAACATATCAAGTCCAGTTGTTCTCTGTTCAAAATATGAAATACTTGTCTTCTCTTCAAAGGCCCATTCAATCCATTACAATTCCAACTAAGGAATTGCAAAGCCATCTTGTTATTTTCTTAAGGCTCCTCCAACAGCTCCAAGTTGTTGCTCTTCTTCTGATGGTGGTGGTTTTTGTCCAAACGAGAGATTCAGGATATCCAGTGCTCTCCTCTGTTCTGCAAGTACGTCCACAGTCCCCTTCTGTAGGTCCTCCTGGTATCTTGCCAAAAATTTGTCTTTATCTTGAATTGTCTTTATTTTCACTTTCTTTGCCTTGTAGTCGAATGACAGTCCTTGTGGGAACTCCCACCTGAAGCGGATAGAATTTTTCTTTAACAAAAGAACCAAGTCCTTGTAGAAGTTTCTTAAATCCAAAATGTATTTTGGTATGTCTTTAAAGATCTGTACAGCTGAATTTCCAATTTGCAAGGCCTTTTCAAAGTGTAGTCCTAAAATTTTATCTCTTTCCTCCTTAGATCTGAGTGTGATCAGACAATCTCTCGGTGTCTTTCTATCTTGCTTTTTACCCAGTCTAAAGGCAGTTGTGATTTTGAATTCGTCTTCCTCAAGGTCCCAGCAATCCGCAAACTCCCGTGTCAAATATTCCACAAGGTTGTCTCTTTCATTCTCCGGAATCAGTCTTAATTTTAAGTTTCTCTCTTTCCTCTGTAACTCCCACAAGGCCAAAGTTGCATCATGCTCATAGACCTTCTTGGCAAGTGGCTCTAATTTCTCCTGCGTCTCTCCAGCAGTGGCTTTGGCCTCTTCGGCAATTTGACGCGTGGTGGCGTTTTCCTCGACCAGTTTATTTATAGATTCTGTATTCTGGTTTAATCTTGTTGATATTTCTGTTAATTTTTGTGTGTTCTCTGAAGTCTGTTTTGTCAGAGACTCCAGAGTCTGGTTTATCTTAAGCAAAGCTTCTGTCACAGCTTCCATAGAAACGGCTGCTCCTTTGTCTTGTCCTGTTGTTCCAGCTAATCCGGCTGTTGCGCCTGAGAT
>NW_027670153.1:47500-55000 GCF_964188305.1 Podarcis bocagei
GGTTAGGGTTAGGGATAGGGTACAGTTAGGGTTAAGGTTAGGGTTAGGGTTAGGGTTAGGGTTAGGCTTAGGGCTTAGGGTTAGGGTTAGGGTTACGGCTTAGGGCTAGGGTTAGGGTTAGGGTCAGGGTCAGGGTTAGGGTTAGGGTTAGGGTTAGTGTAGGGGTAGGTTAAGGTTTAGGGTTAGGGTTAGAGTTTAGGGTTAGGGTTAGGGTTATGGGTTAGTGTTAGGGTTAGGAGTAGGGTTAGGTTAAGGGGTTAGGGTTAGGGTTAGGGTAGGATAGGGTAGGGTTATGGTTAGGGTAAGGGGTTAGGGTTAGGGTTAGGGTTAGGGTAGGGTTAGGGTTGAGGTTAGGGTGAGGGTGAGGGTGAGGGTTAGGGTAGGGGTTGGGGTAGGGTTAGGGGTTAGGGGTTAGGGTTAGAGTTACGGTAGGCTTAGGGTAAGGGTAGGGTTAGGGTTAGGGTTAGGGTTAGGGTTAGGGTTAGGGTTAGGGTTAGGGTTAGGGTTAGGGTTAGGGTTAGTGTAGGGTTAGGGTTAGGTTTAGGGTTAGGGTCAGGGTCAGGGTTATGGGTTAGGGTTAGGAGTAGGGTTAGGGTTAGGGTTAGGGTTAGGGTTAGGGTTAGGGTTAGGAGGAGGGTTAGGTTAAGGGGTTAGGGTAGGGTTAGGGTTAGGTTTAGGTTAGGGTTAGGGTTAGGGTAGGGTTATAGTTAGGGTTAGGGTTAGGGTGAGAGTGAGGGTTAGGGTTAGGGTTAGGGGTTAGGGTTAGGGTTAGGAGTAGGGTTAGGGTTAGGGTTAGGGTTGTGTTAGGGCTTAGGGTTAGGGTTAGGGTTAGGTTAAGGGGTTAGGGTAGGGTTAGGGTTAGGGTACGGTTTGGGTTAAGTTTAGGGTTAGGGTTAGGGTAGGGTTAGGGTTGTGTTAGGGCTTAGGGTTAGGGTTAGGGTTAGGTTAAGGGGTTAGGGTAGGGTTAGGGATAGGGATAGGGTTAGGGTTAGGGTAGGGTTATGATTAGGGTTAGGGTAGGTGTAGGGGTAGGGGTAGGGTTAGGGTTAGGTTAAGGGGTTAGGGTAGGGTTAGGGTTAGGTTAAGGGGTTAGGGTAGGGTTAAGGTTAGGGTTAGGGTTAGGTTAAGGGATTAGGGTAGGGTTAGGGTTAGGGTTAGTGTAGGGTTAGGGTTACGGTTAGGGTATAGGGTTAGGGGTTAGGGTTAGGGTTAGGGTTAGGTTAAGGGGTTAGGGTTAAGGTTAAGGTTAGGGTTAGGGTTAGGGTTAGGGTTATGTTAAGGGGTTAGGGTTAGGGTAGGGTTAGGGGTAGGGGTAGGGGTAGGTTTAGGGGTTAGGGTTGGGGTTAGGGTTAGGGTTAGGGTTAGGGTACTGTTAGGGTTAAGGTTAGGGTTAGGTTAGGGTTAGGGCTTAGGGTTAGGGTTCGGGTTAGGGTTAGGGTTAGGGTTAGGGTTAGGGTTAGGGTTAGGGTTAGGGTATGGTTAGGTTTAGGATAAGGGTTAGGGTTAGGCTTAGAGTTAAGGGTTAGGGTTAGGGTTAGGGTTAGGGTATGTGTCAGAGCTCCGTCTGAGTCTCCGCCCCTTGTGCACCAACTTAATATCCTAGCCCTGCTCCACCTTTTCCGCCTGACTGTCCTCCTCTGGGTCCCTCTACCCCCCGGGGTTTCTTCCTTCCTGGATTCTTCTGACGCTGACCCGGACCCTCCTGCCTCCTTGCGCCGGGCTTTAGGACCTGGTTCCCTTTCCGGGCTGCTTACTGCGCCGCCTTCCTCTGCATTTGAACTTGGCGCGCGCGCCCAACCTTCCACTTTCCTCTTAACCGTTTCTTCGCTCCCCGATGGAGGTGTGGCCACTCCTGACTCATGCCCTCCCTCCTGTGGTGAGCTGCCAGCGCTTGCCCCCTGGCTCCCTTCTTCTTCCCTGCTCCCTGGCGGTGACGCTGGTCCCGATTTCCAACTGCTCTCCCCTGAGTCCCCTCTGGCTCTATCTTCCTGGGGTGCCCCCCTAGACTCCCCCCTTGCCCTGGCCACTGGTGCTCCTTTCTGTGAATCCTCTGATTCACTGGAAAGACTAGGAGATCTCGGGTCGTCGTCATCACTCATCTTTTCTTCTGCCTCCTCCCCTTCGCTCTCTGTTTCCTCCCTTGGCCTTGCCTCTGCTCCTAAATCCCTGACATCCATCCCCCCCTCGAAGCCCCCCATTCCCCCCTCCCCTCCTTCCGGTGCTGGAGCTGGGTGCTGCTGTTGCAAAGGGACGAACGTCGGATATCGTTCGCTTCCCGTGGCGGGCCTCCATCTGAAGTCTCGCGGGTCTTCCTCCCTGCTCTCGTCGACGACGGTCACCTCCGCTTCCATCTCTGTGCCGCCGTGCTCGAAACCAGGGTCGTCCCCGAAAACGTCCATGTCCGTTTCTCCCTCACTTCCTCCTGGCGGCGTTGCTCGTCCTGGGCCTTCCAGCCACCTTCTGCGGAACTGCTCCTCTGGTCTATCGTCCCACCAATACGAGGGTTCTGATGCAGATCCCGAGGGTGACCCCTCCGGGGAACGGACGTCTTGTGTCGGGTCCTCTTCCGAGTCGAACCCCCGGAAAGTGCTGGCCGAAAGCGTGGGCGTGAAAAGCCAGTCGTCGAAGAAGTCTGCTGGCATAGGTCTATGTGGGAAGAGGGCATGAAACTCGTCTTTGAGTAGAGGTTCGTCCAAGGCGTAGCCCGGCACCCAGCTGTTCGCACTGGCCGGGGTGCCCTCCTTGGCGAGAAAGTATTCTACCCCCTCTTCCCCCCATCTGGAGTCCAAAATCTCCGTGACTTCGTTGATGCGCTCCTTCTGTGCCACTCCCGCGTGCCCTGTTCTGTCTCTGACCGGACTCGGCGCCGTTCCGGGTTCCTGGAACCTGTGCGGTGCCTTGTAGGGAGTGAGCACCGATCTGTGGAACACCGGATGCATTCTGGAACCCTCCGGAAGTGCCAGTCTGAAAGCTACCGGGTTGACCTGCTCTTCGACTTGGTAGGGCCCCAGTTGTTTATGCCCTAGTTTCTTCTTGGCCAACGACCTGGCTGGCACTGCGTGGGCTGCTAACCAGACCCAGTCTCCCACGTGGAGCTCTTCGCCAACCCTTCTGTGTCTGTCCGCTTGTACCTTGTATGCGTGTTTGGCCAGCTCCAGGTGGCGCCTCAGCTGATCGTGGACTTCCTGCAGCTCCGACGCGAACGCATCTGCCGTCTGCGGCTCCCCCTCCCCCATTCTTTCCAGTCCCGGGAAGGTTCTGGGGTGCCTCCCGTTGTTGGCGAAGAACGGCGTGACCCCCGTGGACACGTGCTTCGTGTTGTTGTAGGCGAACTCGGCAAGCGGCAGGTAATCCACCCACGTCGCAGGCTGTTGATTCGCATAGCATCTCAGGTACTGCTGCATGATGGCATTGACCCGCTCCGCTTGCCCGTTGGTCTGCGGGTGTCTCGCCGACGCCAGGTTGATCTTGACGTTCAGGAAGCCCATCAGCTTCTGCCAGAAATTCGAGATGAACTGCCGCCCGCGGTCGGACAGAATGGACCGTGGCAGACCGTGAACCTTGAACACGTGGTCTATGAACAGTTTGGCGGTTTGCTCCGCCGTGGCCACCTTAGCACACGGAATGAAATGGGCCATCTTGGAAAACAGGTCCACCACCACCAGCACTGCCGTCTTGCCCCTCGAGCTGGGCAGATCTGTGACAAAGTCCAGAGCCACCCTTTCCCAAGGTTCGACCGGAGTTTGCAGCGGTTCCAACAGTCCGGCCGGCGGTCTGTGCACTGGTTTGGCCCTCTGGCAGGTGTCACACCTCGCCACGTAGTCTGCGACCTCCCCTCTCATTCCAGGCCACCAGAAATCCCTGGCTACTAATTCCACCGTCTTCTCCTTGCCAAAGTGCCCGGCCGTGGGCGCGTCGTGCAGCTGCTGCAGCACCTTGGCGCGAAGGTCGTCTCCCGGCACGTAGATGGCCCCTTTACGGATGAGCAATCCATCTCGTAGCTGGAAACAGCCTTGCCCCTTTGCACCTCTGCCATCTTTGCTTGCGCGAAGGAGTCATCCTGCAACGCTCGTCGCACCGCCTCCAGGTCCACGGTGGCCGCGGCGCACGCCCATACTGTTGGTGCGAAGATGTGCATGGCTGCCGCTGGCGTTGCGTCCTCCAGATACTGTGGCTTACGGGAGAGGGCGTCCGCCATGATGTTAGTGTCCCCCGGGACATACTCTATGCGGAAGTCGAAGTTCGCAAAAAACTCAGCCCAGCGTAGCTGCCTCTGGTTTAGGAACTGTGCCGTGCGCCAGTGCTCCAGATTCTTGTGGTCCGTGCAAACCTGCACCGTGTGCTTGGCGCCGATCAGGAAGTGCCGCCACGCTTTGAACGCTGCATGAATGGCCAGCAACTCCCTGTCCCAGATGGTGTAGTTCTGCTCGGACTTGCTGAGCTTCCTGGAGTAAAACGCTCCCGGTCGCCACACTCCCTGCTGGTCCTTTTGCAGCAGGACCGCCCCCACGGCTCTGTCCGAGGCGTCTGTCTCCACCCTCATCGGCCTGCTGGGGTTGACGTGAAGCAGCTGCTCTTCCGACGCGAAGAGACGCTTGAGTGCCTGAAAGGACTGCTCCGCCTCCTCCGTCCAAACGAACTTCTTTTTCTTGGAGCTAAGCGTGTCTGTGATGGCCGCTGTCTGCATAGCGAAGCCCTTGATAAACTTGCGATAGAAGTTCGCAAAGCCGACAAACCTTTGGACCTCTTTCCGGTTGCGTGGGCTCTTCCAGTCCAATACCGCTCGAACCTTGGCGCTGTCCATGGCGAGCCCCTTGTCAGACAACTTGTAGCCCAGAAAATCCACCTCCGTCACGTCGAATTGGCACTTCTCCAGCTTGGCGTAGAGCCTATGTTGCTTTAGTCTGGTCAGCACTTCCTTGACGTGCCTGTCATGCTCCTGCTGCGATTCCGAAAAGATCAGGATGTCATCTAAGAAACAGACGCACGTCTTGTAGAGAAGTCCCGCCAACACGTGATGCATGAAAGCTTGAAAAACGTGGGAGCCATTTTGCAGTCCAAAAGGCATAACTCTGTATTCGTAGGTACCCAGTGGCGTGAACATGGCCGTCTTCCACTCATCTCCCTCCCGCATGCGAATGAGGTTGTACGCCCCTCGCAGGTCTAACTTGGTGAACACTTTTCCCTTCCGCACCTTCGCCAGGAGGTCGTCGATTCGGGGCATGGGGAAGTCCGACGGCTTGGTCACACTGTTTAAAATGCGATAGTCCACGACCAGTCTTTTTTGGGGCGTGTCTCGCTTTTTAACAAAGAATACAGGACTGCCCCCCGCTGCCTTGGACTCTCGGATGAAACCGCGCTCCAAATTATGATCGATGAACTCTTTGAGTTCCTGCAGCTCGTCCTCCGACATGGAATACAGTTTCCCTTTAGGCAGCGCCGCCCCCGGCAGCAGGTCAATTTTGCAGTCATATGGTCTGTGAGGGGGTAGCCTGTCCGCCTCCTTCTCGCAGAAAACTTCCAAAAATTCTGCGTACTTGTGGGGAATCGCTTGCAGCGTGCCTAGCAGCAGCTGTGACTCCTCTTCCTCTCCTTCCTGCCGGTGCACGATGCAGTGTTCAGCACAAAAGGAAGAGCCGAAGACCAGCTGCCTCTGGTACCAAGCCAGCGTTGGGCTGTGCTTGTCCAGCCAACTCATTCCCAATACAATGGGCGTATCCGATAGTTGAGTGACATTGAAGCTGATGATTTCTTTGTGATTCCCAAGTCGCATCGCCATTGGCGGCGTCTGCTTCACCACTTGCCCCCCTAGCAACTCCCTGCCATCCACCGTGACAACCTGCAGGGGCAGTGTGGCCGGCAGCAACTGTATAGCGTGCTTGTCGACAAAGTCCTGCCCTATAAAGTCCGCGTTGCTGCCCGAGTCCACTGTGATGGGCACGTCCATGGTGATTCCATTGGGCAGCTGGAGAGATGCGGTGAGCCTCACCACTGGTTTGGGCGGGAGGGGGTTCACGGGCTGTAAAATCTCTGGGGACTGCGGCACTAACACGTCTGGCTGGGCCCCAGGGCCTCTTCCTCCAGCCAGACTGCTTCGTTTCCCTGCTGTGTTCCTCCTTGCTGCGTTGCTGCAGTCACCATTGCCGAGGCTGCAGTGAGCTTGTGGAGCCTCTGGGGACACTCTTTCGCCATATGCCCTGGCTCCTCACAGACGTAACACTTCCTGTTCCCTCTAGGAGGCTTTGCTTTCACTGCTGCCGGTGCTAGGGCTCTGGTTGCTGACTGAGCCCTTGCACCTCCAACCTCCATAGGTTCGGCTCCTCCTCCTGGCGGAGGCGTGGATTGCGCCCGCGCTGCTTCTCTGGGAAGGAAGGAGGGGCCCCTGGCTGGTTCGCGCCCTCCACGCCCTTCGTCCCTGCTCCACGGGCGTTCTTCCAGCCTCACCCCCACTGCCAGTGCCCTCTGAACGACCTCCTGGGTGGTTCGGGGTCTCTCCCCCCTCGCGATCTCATCTTTAATCGAGCTGTGCAACCCCTCCCAAAAGAGGTCTCTTACAGGGGCCGAATCTCTGTCCCATTCCAGGGCACTGACCAAGGCGAAAAAGCGGGCATGGTACTGCCGGACGCTGGCCCTCCCTTGTCTTAGCCCATGCACCTCCTTCCGGGCAAGATCCACGTCAATGCTTGATAAAAAACACCCATCCATCGCTTTAATAAAGGCATCTGCATTCTGGAGCGCCGGATCCTTATCTCTCCATAAATTGCGTAGCCATGCTTTAGCATCCCCATGCAAATGAGACATGATGAATCCCACTCTCTCTTGCTCATCTCTAAAGTCTTTATGCAGCAGTTGCAGTGCGCACAGTACGTCTGCTCTAAAGTTGGGATACTGTTGCAGGTTCCCATCGAAGTGAGAGACCAGCCCGCCTGTGCGTCTCGCCAACCCAATTCCCTCCTGCCGGGGTGTCTGCTTTGTCAGCACATCTAACCTGACCTGGAGATCCCTGCAGGTGGCAGCTGCCTCCTCCTCTCTCTTCCTGGATGCGAGAGCCTCGGCATTCAGTTGTGCCACTGCTTTTCTGAGTTCCTCTATCTGCTGCTCAGCCGTCATGTCGTCTGCCGTTCGTGAGCTCGCTAGTGGGCACCTGCTTCTCTCCCCTCCTCGAGGTTGTAGATGCCCACAATTGAGAGAGACGGAGCTTACTGTCAGAGCTGCTTGAAGATCCTAGCTCACAGAGGATCACGCTAGCCAGCGATCATTAAGTAAAAGTCTTTATTGAATTGCAGTTTCCATTCTCACGCTGCTGCGCGCAACTCTACGTCTAGTAGCTAGATCGGCGAAGCTCCGTCTGAGTCTCCGCCCCTTGTGCACCAACTTAATATCCTAGCCCTGCTCCACCTTTTCCGCCTGACTGTCCTCCTCTGGGTCCCTCTACCCCCCGGGGTTTCTTCCTTCCTGGATTCTTCTGACGCTGACCCGGACCCTCCTGCCTCCTTGCGC
>NW_027670153.1:57500-67899 GCF_964188305.1 Podarcis bocagei
TTAGGGGTTTGTGTTAAGGGTAGGGTTAGGGTTAGGGTTAGGGTAGGGTTAGGGTAGGGTTAGGGTTAGGTTAAGAGGTTAGGGTAGGGTTAGGGTTAGGGTTAGGGTTAGGGTCAGAGTCAGGGTCAGGGTCAGGGTTAGGGTTAGGGTTAGGTTAAGGGGTCACGGTTAGGGTTAGGGTTAGTATTAGTTTAAGGGGTTAGGGTTAGGGTTAGGGTTAGGGGTTAGGGGTTTGTGTTAAGGGTAGGGTTAGGGTTAGGGGTAGGGTTAGGGTAGGGTTAGGGTAGGGTTATGGTAAAAGTTAGGGTAAGGGTTAGGGTTAGGGGTAGGGGTAGGGGTAGGGGTAGGGTTAGGGTACAGTTAGGGTTAAGGTTAGGGTTAGGGTAGGGTTAGGGTTAGGGTTAGGCTTAGGGTTAGGGTTAGGGTCAGGGTCAGGGTTAGGGTTAGGGTTAGGGTTAGGGTTAGTGTAGGGGTAGGTTAAGGTTTAGGGTTAGGGTTAGGGTTAGGGTTAGGGTTAGAGTTTAGGGTTAGTTGGAATTGTAATGGACTGAATGGGCCTTTGAAGAGAAGACAAGTATTTCATATTTTGAACAGAGAACAATTGGACTTGATATGCCTACAAGAAACGCACATAACTAGAGCCCACAGGAGACTACTTACAAATAAAAGGCTAGGACAAGAATTTGTTTCATCAGACAAAGTTAAGAAAAGAGGAGTTGTAATATATGTGAAAGAAAAATGGGCTCCAAAAATGATATTTAAAGATGAACAAGGGAGATACTTGGCAGTGGAGATACAAGTACAAGGAGAAAAACTTTTAGTTGTTGGAATTTATGCACCAAATGAAGGCAAATCTGACTTCTTTAAGAGACTTCATGAAACCCTGACGGACTACCTGGATTACAATATGATAATTATGGGAGACATGAATGGCGTGGTCTCCACTAATATGGATAAGGCACAAAGACTAACAATCAGTAAGGAAGGGAGACTTCCTAAGACTTTCTTTGAAATGACTGAAAACATGGACTTGATAGATATATGGAGAACAAGGAACCCTCTGGAGAGAGAGGGAACCTTTTTCTCCCAAGCAATGTTGACCTGGACCAGAATTGATCAAATTTGGATTACTAGTGGTATGGCCCCAAAGATTAAGAAGGTAGAAATCTGCCCAAAAACTTGCTCCGACCATAACGCCGTGAAGATGGAAATGAAACTAACAACAACTGGTCAATTTAGATGGAGAATGAATGACGCCCTCTTTCGAGACAAGGAAATCCTTATGAAGGCCCAAAAAACCCTAAAAGACTATTTTGAAATAAACTTGAGGGCTGACGTTGAGAAAAGAGTGATCTGGGACGCAAGCAAAGCGGTGATGCGAGGTTTCTTGATTCAACAAAACTCAATAATGAGGAAAAAACAAAATGAGAAAAAAGAAAAGATTTTGGAAAAGATAAAAGAAGCAGAGAAAAAACTAAGAGCAAAACCAAAGTCCCAGGAGATTTTAAGAGAGATCAAGTTATATCAATCACAATATATGGAATTGATGAACCTGGAGATTGAATGGAAGATAAAGCAGATGAAGCAAAAGACATTTGAATCAGCAAATAAATGTGGTAAACTTCTGGCTTGGCAACTGAAGAAAAGGCAGAAACTAAATACAGTCACAAGTTTAGAAGTGGATGGAAAGAATATATCTAAACCTAATGAAATTAGAAATTGCTTCCTGAGTTATTTTAAAAAGCTTTATACTCAAGGCCCGCAAAATGAAGAAGATATAGATAAATTCCTTGATAAATATGGATTACAAAAAATCTCTCATCAAAACAAGATGGATTTGAACCAGAGAATAACAGAACAAGAGATAGAGGCTGCCATTCAGAATATGCAACTGGGCAAATCCCCAGGACCAGATGGATTGACTTCAAGATACTACAAATCGCTGAAGGAATGGCTGATTCAACCACTGAAAGAAGTCTGCAATGAGATCCTTGAGGGAAAAAAGACACCTGAATCGTGGAAAGAAGCATATATTTCACTCATACCAAAGACAGAGACTGAAAAGACTCAACTGAAGAACTACCGCCCAATATCACTACTTAATGTGGATTACAAAATCTTTGCAGACATTTTGGCAAAAAGATTTAAAAGAGTGTTGATGGAGAAGATTCATGGAGACCAAGCAGGCTTTCTCCCTAAAAGACACCTAGCAGACAATGTAAGGAATGTGATAGATATTTTGGAAAAGCTAGAGGTGAATATAAACACTAAAGCAGTATTGATCTTTGTGGACGCGGAGAAAGCCTTTGACAATATTTCTTGGAGCTTCATGATAAAGAATCTCCATGGGATGGGGGTAGGTCAAGGTTTTGAGAATGGTATGGCTGCAATATACTCTGAACAAAAAGCTAAATTGATTGTAAATAATGTAGTGACGGAGGAACTTAAGATAGAAAAAGGAACACGACAGGGGTGTCCAATTTCCCCATTACTTTTTATCTCAGTTCTGGAGGTGTTGCTGAATATGATAAGGGAAGACCAGCAGGTTAAGGGAGTGCAGGTCGGAGCTAAACATTACAAGCTAAGAGCGTTTGCAGATGACCTAGTATTGACTTTGCAAGAGCCAAACACTAGTACGAAAAAGGTTTTAGAAATAATACAACAGTTTGGCCAGGTAGCTGGATTTAAGCTGAATAAACAAAAAACCAAAGTCTTAGGAAAAAATTTAACAGAGGCAGAAAAGGAGAAGTTTCAAGAGGAGACAGGGTTGACACTGGTTAAGAAGGTGAAATATCTAGGGGTTTATTTGACATCTAAAAATGTGAATTTGTACAAAGACAACTACGAAAAATGTTGGTCGGAAATTAAAAAAGATCTAGAAATATGGTCAAATTTGAAATTGTCAATGTTAGGCCGAATTGCTGTGATCAAAATGAATGTATTGCCTAGAATGTTATTTTTGTTCCAGACCTTGCAGATCCTGGATAAGATGGAATGTTTTAAGAGGTGGCAGAAAGATATCTCGAAATTTGTCTGGCAGGGCAAAAAGCCCAGAATTAAATTTAAAATATTGACAGATGCTAAAGAAAGAGGGGGTTTTGCCCTGCCGGACTTGAAATTGTACTATGAGGCAGCAGCATTTTGCTGGCTGAAAGAATGGATGCTCCTCGAAAATACAGACATCTTAGATCTGGAAGGTTTTAACAATGCTTTTGGTTGGCATGCATATCTATGGTATGACAAAGTTAATAGTGTCTTTAAGAATCACATTGTTAGAAAAGCATTGTTTAATGTTTGGAGAAGATATAAAGATCTGTTGGAAAACAAAACCCCTAGATGGGTCTCACCAGTGGAGGCCAAGGCAGTGAAGAAACTCAATATGGAGGTCGGATGGCCGAAGTATTGGGAAATTTTGGAACAGGATGGAGATAAGTTGAAATTGCAAAGTTATGAGAAACTGAAGCATAAGGTACAAAATTGGTTTCAATACCATCAAATAGTGGAATTTTTCAAACAGGACAGGAAAATTGGCTTCCAGATGGAAAAATCTAAACTAGAAACTGAATTGTTAGAACCTAGTACTAAGAATTTATCTAGAATGTATAACTTGTTGCTGAAATGGAATACACAGGAGGAAACAGTCAAATCAGCCATGATTAAGTGGGCACAGGATGTTGGTCATAACATCATGTCAGATGACTGGGAATGGTTATGGAACACCGGTATCAAATTTACGGCATGTAATGCCTTAAAGGAAAACATTATGAAAATGGTATACAGGTGGTACATGACCCCAGTCAAGCTGGCAAAAATTTATCATCTGCCCGATAACAAATGTTGGAAATGCAAAGAGACTGAAGGTACCTTCTACCACCTTTGGTGGACATGCCCGAAGATAAAGGCTTTCTGGGAAATGATCTATAATGAAATAAAAAAGGTACTTAAATGTACCTTTCCTAAAAAACCAGAGGCCTTTCTCCTGGGCATTGTCGGCCAATTGGTGTCAAAGAAGGATAGAGCTTTTTTCATGTACGCTACAACAGCAGCAAGAATACTCATCGCAAAGCATTGGAAGACACAAGATCTACCCACTCTGGAAGAATGGCAGATGAAAGTGATGGACTATATGACACTGGCCGAGATGACAGGCAGAATCCGTGACCAAGGAAAAGAGACAGCGGAAATCTTAGAACAGGATGGAGACAAGTTTAAACTACAAAGTCAGGAGAAATTGAAGCACAAAGTAGAAAATTGGTTTCAATATCGCCAAATAATGGAATTTTTTAAACAGGATAGGAAAATCGGTTTCCAGGTGGAGAAATCAAAACTAGAGACCGAATTGTTAGAACCCAATACTAAGAATTTATCTAGAATGTATAACTTGCTGTTGAAATGGAACACACAGGATGAAACAGTTAAATCGGCTATGATTAAGTGGGCGCAGGATGTTGGACACAACATTATGTCAGATGACTGGGAATGGTTATGGAACACCGGTATCAAATTTACGGCATGTAATGCCTTAAAGGAAAACATTATGAAAATGGTTTACAGGTGGTACATGACCCCAGTCAAACTGGCAAAAATCTACCATTTGCCCGATAATAAATGTTGGAAGTGTAAAGAGACTGAAGGTACTTTCTATCACCTTTGGTGGACATGCCCGAAGATAAAGGCCTTCTGGGAAATGATCTATAATGAAATGAAAAAGGTACTTAAATGTACATTTCCTAAAAAACCAGAGGCCTTTCTCTTGGGCATTGTCGGCCAATTGGTGACAAAGAAAGATAGAAATTTCTTTATGTATGCCACAACAGCAGCAAGAATACTCATCGCAAAGTATTTTTTTTTTTTTTTTATAAAATTTTTATTGGTTTTACAACATTTTTGAGAAAAACAGACAAACATTAAAAATGACAAACATACACGTATAGTTTCAAACATATTTTCATAAACCTCCTTTCTAGGACTTCCCCATACCCCCCCTCTCTGCATCCCAATGTCCATAATTCAACTAGCAACTCCCAGTTATTACTTTCCAATCTCTATCATCTTAGTCCTCTCTTACACTCTGACCTTATGTCCCTGTACCCCTTTGTTTCTGGAAACTACGACATTTTAACATTCATTAAGTTTATAGTAGTCCTTAAGATAGCTTTTAAATTTTCTCCATTCTTCTTCTACCGTCTCTTTTCGTTGGTCACGGATTCTGCCTGTCATCTCGGCCAATGTCATGTAGTCCATCACTTTCATCTGCCATTCTTCCAAAGTGGGTAGGTCCTGTGTCTTCCAATACTTTGCGATGAGTATTCTTGCTGCTGTTGTGGCATACATGAAAAAAGCTCTATCTTTCTTTGTCACCAATTGGCCGACAATGCCCAAGAGGAAGGCCTCTGGTTTTTTAGAAAAGGTACATTTAAGCACCTTTTTCATTTCATTATAGATCATTTCCCAGAAGGCCTTAATCTTCGGGCATGTCCACCAAAGGTGATAAAAAGTACCTTCAGTCTCTTTACACTTCCAACATTTGTTATCGGGCAAATGATAGATTTTTGCCAGCTTGACTGGGGTCATGTACCACCTGTATACCATTTTCATAATGTTTTCCTTTAAGGCATTACATGCCGTAAATTTTATACCGGTGTTCCATAACCATTCCCAGTCAGCTGACATAATGTTATGTCCAACATCCTGAGCCCACTTAATCATAGCCGATTTAACTGTTTCATCCTGTGTGTTCCATTTCAACAACAAGTTGTACATTCTAGATAAATTCTTAGTATTGGGTTCTAACAATTCGGTTTCTAATTTTGATTTTTCCACCTGGAAGCCGACTTTCCTGTCCTGTTTAAAAAATTCCATTATTTGACGATATTGGAACCAATTTTCCACTTTATGCTTCAATTTCTCCTGACTTTGTAATTTGAACTTATCTCCATCCTGTTCTAAAATTTCCCAATACTTCGGCCATCCGACCTCCATATTGAGTTTTTTCACTGCATTAGCCTCCACTGGTGACACCCATCTAGGGGTTTTGTTTTCCAATAGATCTTTATATCTTATCCAAACATTAAACAATGCTTTTCTGACAATGTGATTTTTGAAGACACTGTTAACTTTATCATACCAAAGATATGCATGCCAACCAAAAGCGTTATTGAAACCTTCCAGATCCAAGATGTCTGTATTCTCGAGGAGCATCCATTCTTTGAGCCAGCAAAAAGCTGCTGCCTCATAATACAATTTTAGGTCCGGCAGGGCAAAGCCCCCTCTTTCTTTAGCATCTGTCAATATTTTAAATTTAATTCGGGGCTTTTTGCCCTGCCAGACAAATTTCGAAATATCTTTGTGCCACCTCTTAAAACATTCCATCTTATCAATAATCTGCAAGGTCTGAAACAAAAATAGCATTCTAGGCAATACATTCATTTTAATTACTGCAATTCGGCCTAGCATTGACAGTTTCAAATTTGACCATATTTCTAAATCTTTTTTAATTTCTGACCAACATTTTTCATAATTGTCCTTATACAAATTCTGATTCTTGGATGTTAGATAAACCCCTAGATATTTGACCTTCTTGACCACAGTCAAACCTGTTTCCTCTTGAAATTTCTCCTTTTCCATATCTGTTAGGTTTTTCCCTAAAACTTTGGTTTTTAGCTTGTTCAACTTAAATCCAGCTACCTGGCCAAACTGTTGTATTATTTCTAATACCTTTTTCGTGCTAGTGTTTGGCTCTTGCAAAGTCAATACTAAGTCATCTGCGAACGCTCTTAACTTGTAATGTTTAGCTCCGACCTGCACACCTTTAACCTGCTGGTCATTTCTTATCATATTCAGCAACACCTCCAGAACTGAAATAAAGAGTAATGGGGAAATCGGGCACCCCTGTCGTGTTCCTTTTTCTATCTTAAGTTCCTCAGTCACAACATTATTTACAATCAGTTTGGCTTTTTGTTCAGAGTATATTGCAGCCATACCATTCTCAAAACCCCGGCCTACCCCCATCCTATGAAGGTTCTTCTTCATAAAACTCCAAGAAATATTGTCGAAGGCTTTCTCCGCGTCCACAAAGATCAATACTGCTTTAGTGTTTATATTCACCTCTAGCTTTTCCAGAATGTCTATAACATTCCTTACATTGTCTGCCAGGTGTCTTTTAGGGAGAAAGCCTGCTTGGTCCTTATGAATCATCTCCATCAAAACTCTTTTGAGTCTTTTTGCCAAAATGTCTGCAAAAATTTTGTAATCCACATTGAGCAATGATATTGGGCGGTAGTTCTTGAGTTGGGTCTTTTCAGTCTCTGACTTTGGTATGAGTGAAATATATGCCTCTTTCCACGATTCAGGTGCCCTTTTTCCTTCAAGGATCTCATTACAAACTTCTCTTAATGGTTGAATCAACCATTCCTTCAGCGATTTGTAGTATCTAGAAGTCAGTCCATCTGGTCCCGGAGATTTACCCAGTTGCATATTCTGAATGGCAGCCTCTATCTCTTGTTCTGAGATTCTCTGGTTCAGGTCCATCTTACTTTGCTGAGAGATGTTTTGTAATCCATATCTTCCAAGGAATTTGTCTATATCTTCTTCATTTTGCGGGCCTTGAGTGTAGAGTTTTTTGAAATAACTTAAAAAGCAATTTCTGATTTCATTGGGTTTAGATATGTTCTTTCCCTCCACCTCTAGGCTTGTAACTGTATTTAGTTTCTGCCTTTTCTTCAATTGCCATGCCAAAAGTTTACCACATTTATTTGCTGATTCAAAAGTTTTTTGCTTCATTTGCTTTATCTTCCATTCAATCTCTTGGTTCATCAATTCCATATATTGAGTTTGATATAACTTGATCTCTCTTAAAATGTCCTGAGACTTTGGTTTTGTTCTTAATTTCCTCTCTCCTTCCTTTATCATTTCCAAGATCTTCTCTTTTTTCTCATTTTGTTTTTTCCTCTTTATTGAATTTTGTTGAATCAAAAATCCTCTCATAACCGCTTTACTTGCATCCCAGATCACTCTTTTCTCCACGTCGGTCCTCAAATTTATTTCAAAATAGTCTTTTAGGGTCTTTTGGGCCTTCGTGAGAATCTCCTTATCTCGAAAGAGGGTGTCATTCATTCTCCATCTAAATTGACCAGTTATTGTGAGTTTCATCTCCATCTTCACGGCGTTATGGTCGGAGCAAGTTTTTGGGCAGATTTCCACTTTCTTAATCTTTGGAGCCAGTCCACTAGTAACCCAGATTTGGTCAATTCTGGTCCAGGTCATCATTGCTTGGGAGAAAAAGGTTCCCTCTCTCTCCAGAGGGTTCCTTGTTCTCCAGATGTCTATCAAGTCCATGTTTTCTGTCATTTCGAAAAAAGTCTTAGGGAGTCTCCCTTCTTTAGTGACTGTTAGTCTTTGTGCCTTGTCCATATTAGTGGAGACCACGCCATTCATGTCTCCCATGATTATCATATTGTAATCCAAATAGTCCGTCAAAGTTTCATGAAGTCTCTTAAAGAAGTCAGATTTGCCTTCATTTGGTGCATAAATTCCAACAACTAAGAATTTTTCTCCTTGTACTTGTATCTCCACAGCCAGATATCTCCCTTGTTCATCTTTGAATATCATTTTTGGAGCCCATTTCTCCTTCACATATATTACAACTCCTCTCTTCTTGACTTTGTCTGATGAAATAAATTCTTGTCCTAGCCTTTTATTTGAAAGTAATCTCCTGTGGGCTCTGGTTATGTGAGTTTCTTGTAAGCATATCAAGTCCAATTGTTCTTTATTCAATATATGAAATACTTGTCTTCTCTTCAAAGGCCCATTGAGCCCATTACAATTCCAACTAAGGAATTGCAGAGCCATCTTGTTATTTTCTTAAGGCTCCTCCAACAGCTCCAAGTTGTTGCTCTTCTTCTGATGGTGGTGGTTTTTGTCCAAACGAGAGATTCAGGATGTCCAGTGCTCTCCTCTGTTCTGCAAGTACGTCCACAGTCCCCTTCTGTAAATCCTCCTGGTATCTTGCCAAAAATTTGTCTTTATCTTGAATTGTCTTTATTTTCACTTTCTTTGCCTTGAAGTCAAATGACAGTCCTTGTGGAAACTCCCACCTAAATCGAATAGTGTTCTTCTTTAGCAAGAGAACCAAGTCCTTGTAAAAGTTTCTTAAATCCAAAATGTATTTTGGGATGTCTTTAAAGATCTGTACAGCTGAATTTCCAATTTGCAGGGCCTTTTCAAAGTGTAATCCTAATATTTTGTCTCTTTCCTCCTTGGATCTGAGTGTAATCAAGCAGTCTCTCGGTGTCTTTCTATCTTGCTTTTTACCCAATCTGAAGGCAGTCGTAATTTTAAATTCGTCTTCCTCAAGGTCCCAACAATCCGCAAACTCCCGTGTCAAGTATTCCACAAGGCTGTCTCTTTCGTTCTCCGGAATCAGTCTTAATTTTAAATTTCTCTCTTTCCTCTGTAACTCCCACAAGGCCAAAGTTGCATCATGCTCGTAGACCTTCTTGGCAAGCGGCTCTAGCTTCTCCTGTGTCTCTCCGGCAGTGGCTTTGGCCTCCTCGGCAATTTGGCGCGTGGTGGCGTTCTCCTCTACCAATCTATTTATAGATTCTGTATTCTGGTTTAATCTTGCTGATATTTCTGTTAATTTTTGTGTGTTCTCTGAAGTCTGTTTTGTCAAAGACTCCAGGGTTTGGTTTATCTTGAGCAGGGCCTCTGTCACAGCTTCCATAGAAACGGCTGCTCCTTTGTCTTGACCTGTTGTTCCTGCTGATCCGGCTGTTGCGCCTGAGATTGAGCCTCTTTTCTTTGCCTGTTGCAGCTGCAACTGTTGTTGTTGCTGTTGTTGCTTGATCTTGGCTCTTGTGACTATCTCTTCTTGTGGGCCACTCATGTCAAGGTCAATTCCCACGGGATTTGTTCTCCCTTGGAAAATTCCACTGTCTTAAGCCGTGCCAAACTTTACTTTATCCTCTAGAGGGAGCAAATCAAAATGGCCATAGAGCGAAATTTCCAAGTACCAAAACAAAGGAGACAATCCAAAAAGTGAGAAAAAGGGAGATTAACACAGTCAAAGTCAATGTTACTAAATACTTGTAACTTCAAATTGCCACAGTTGCCCAATTTATACTGTTCTTATAATATGCAATAGTCAGGCAGTGTGGAAACTTTGTATCAAAGTATCACTTCACAGGGAAAAGTCAGTTCAGTGTACTAAGAAGGCAGACCGTTTCGTACTTTCAAGCAAATGAGACAGCAGAGGTTTTTTTCCTCCAAATAAGTCATGCAGTTAATGGTCAGATTCGCCTCCCCTCTGCCCTGCTTGCTAGAGGGGAGATCAAAGGTTTAAATGTCCGGTTTAGCTGATCAAAGGACGGATTTAAACGGATGCAGGTTTAGAGCTCCG